>NC_142011.1:109925030-110077530 GCF_049901735.1 Notechis scutatus | reverse complement strand
ATGAAAACTTTCTTACACCATCAGAGAAGATTCGGGTCAGTTCTGCTCTATATCTCACATTCCTCATCATTGTCACATTTTTACCATACAATACCATGTCACACCATGCCACACACACCACAGCACACATTCTAGATTCACATTTTGTAATGTGCAAAAAAGTGATGCCCACTAATCTGCAAATGTTTACAAAACCATTTCTAAAGCTGTAGGGATCCCAATGATCAGACACAGACAGTCTTGAAATGGAAAAGATTTGGGATAATAGTCTTATTTTTACAACTGTGACTGTTGTGTAAAATTCTGTGAGTGTAGCATTAAATCATCTAGGTAGTTGCTAAGAATCCCAGAACATCTGTGGATCTGCAGCCCTCTCTTATTTTTGCTAAAGTCAGTATTCATGACTCCATGATCACAAAAAGATAAACAAGATAGTAGCAAGATAGAAGCTATTGCTTACTGAGAAAACTATGTTACTTGTCTCATTTTGGCAAAAATCACAGAAATGATTTTCCAGATTTCTGGAGGAATGCCTTATGATTTGAAAATGAAATTTTATCTGCTCTAATGCTGTTGATACATCTGGGAGAAATCAAAATGGGGTTCTGCAATAAGAATCTTGTGCCATCCAAAAATGGAAGTGGTAGTGTCGTGCTTTGGAGATGATATACTACTCTGGATGGCTTGCTGTCATTGAAAGGACCATGTATTCTGTTGTGTAGTTAAACATTCTATATCGGAAAATTAGGCCATCTGTCTATCGACCAAAGAGCAGGTGTAATATAGCAGAACAGTGATCCCACATACATGTAAATCTCCTGAACAAGGGAACAGATAAAGGAGAATATATTCAGCACTTTGAAATGGCCAAGTTCCATTAAAAAGTTTGTTTCAGGAGCTGAAACAAATAACTCATGGTAGAAAGTGATCAAATGTTACTGAATTAATAATAATATTTTTCACACTTGCATACTACATATTAGAGTACTTTGCTTAAGAAGTAAATGAAAACCAAGTATCAAATCTTGTCATGCCTCAATATTGTAGCAAAGAGCAAAAATTTTAGAAAATACAAAAGGTGATGACTACTTTTTCATTGAACTGTGTATGCAATACTAAGTAGCAAAATAATAATGATGTGTAATTTACTTGGCAGCTCTCTCCCCATATTTCTCTGTGTATCTGTCTTTTCCTTCTTAAAAGATCTTGAGGGAATATCTTCATTGATATATTTTCATTAGTGGCTTTGTTTCACTTTTTAAAAAAACAATAATTGGATGCATAATGAATCACCAAATCATTTGTTTAAAAAAAATCTACTTGTTAAGAGCGTTACTTGAGTGCAATGCCCAGTTTTTGGACTCAGTAGTATTTTTTACCATGCTGCTTGCCTGTGATTAATTAGTGCTCACCAAATATTTTTCTGCATATAATATCAATTCATAAACACCTCTTTCCAGGCATCAAATCCACGTTTCCAGAGCCTTTTAAAGAAATATTTCAATAGATAACGAAGGTGCCATTGTGGTTCCGTGGTGAGGGCTGTGCTCTCGCCCTTCTCCTGTAAATGGTTCCTCCTTTGCTCAGTGCTCAAGTAATTGCCGCCTCTTGTCTACTAATGATTATAAATGAGTAGCTGAGTGTATAAAAAGTTAATGAAGTTCTGCGAGTGGAACCATTATGAATTCCCAGGATGGCATGTATAGGTTGGTTGCTCTGGTAAAAGAAGCCAGTTGGAGTTTGGCCTTTTAAGGTGTCAAGTTTCTGCTTGCTTGTTCTGGATTTCCAGCAGGACCCAAAACTAAGCTTGTGATACTCTCAAATGTTTAGAGGAAGCAATATGAAATTTGCTTTTGTGGCTAGAAGAGATTTCTGAAATCAGGACTATTTCTCCCTGTGCTACTGTTGAATCCAATGTTGATGCAAAATACATGGTCACAAATGTACTGAATAAACATATAAAAATCATATACTTTGTTCAAAATATTCCAAATATGTCATAAAAATTATTAGTAATTCAATTACTGTAATGAATGGATAGTTTTTCACTTTCCTGCACTTGTTATGGACATTTATGTTTTCTCTTTCTGACATTATTATTAGTCTATTATTTACTGATTAGAATAAATATTCAAATGTTTTAGTGCTAGGGCAATAGGTGAAAAAGTTATATACATAGCTCACAGAGTTATGTTACAATAAATGAAACATGAATAGTAGGCATGCATATTAATGTCCCTGAAACCATAAAGCAGTTTAAAAAGTTTTAAAGACAAAAACAGAAGTGACAATCTCAATTCATTTAATTTTAACTTATCTTGTATCCTCTCCAATGGTCTGATTAGATTTTTCTTTTCGCCTTGAAAAATCTACCTTCTTTTTCATACTTTATTTTTCATACTAATGTGACAATATCTCTTACCTCCTGAAGTAACTTTAGCATATGCAGTGTTCTTCCTTTAGAATTAAGACGTAGTATTCACTGTTGTCTTAATGTGGTTTAAGGGGTGGGGGATGTTTCTCATCAATAGCACTAAAAAGCTACCTTTATTGCATTCTGAAATGTGCTGAAGAGAGAAGATGAACAATGAGTTGGGCTGTACTTGTTTAGAATAGTATTTACAACCTTGATTAGCAGGAGTGCTGTATTTTTGTTTTTCTCATCAGTACTGGTTTATGCACTAGGAATGCCAGGTCCTTGCCCCAAGATAATGAAGGTGTTCACATCCTACAATAAACTAGAATTAGTCTAAGCTCTAGCTGATTAAACTCAAGCAAGCATGATATTGCATGTGTCTTTATCTCTTCAATTTGGCTCCTCCTGCCAGTGGGAAGGGTTTCACAAATTAGGAAACCTCCATTTCATAGGAAGCAAAACTGAAGCTGTGGATGAATTATGCCTGAAGGCTGTTCCATTGTTTGTATCTTTAAGCAAGCTATTGAACATAACTGCAGACCAGACCATTCCATGCTTTGCCATCATTCACTTTCATCTGCTGTCCTCTGCAGAATTCTCAAGTTGTGACAGCTTAGATGGGATTGAAGGCATAGTAGGCTTCAGCTTGTCTTTAGTCCTTTGGAGCATTTAGTGCATTGGGAGCTCTCCTCCAAAGGAGGGCTTGGCATCTTTAAGAGACATTCTGAAAGCTTGTTTGCAACTGTACTTGTGAGAGGTGTTTATTTGGTCCATGAATTTTCTACATATTGAAAGTCTAGTATCAGTTACAAATTTCAGTTGTGCTCCCTAAGGGTAAGGGTGAAATTTCTTATTTTTAAATGAATTGGTATGGCTACTTAACACCATATGAAAAAGATTATAATCTAAAGGTTTCTAAGATTCAGAAATTTACTGCTTCATTTTCTCAAGTGTTTTGTTTTGTGATTCTTCTATTGCAGTCTTGTCTATCTTTGATTTAATCCTATTTCTTTTTTCTGTTTCTTAATCCTTTGAAAATATTAAATCTATATTAGTTGTGCAAGGTAGTAACAATATATTTATTTTATGTTTTTGGAGATCCTCAGTCATGGAGGTCATGGTTGTCCCAAAGGTGCTTTTTCAAAAGGCAACTGCACTTAATAACCAAATAAATCCTTAAGTACCCAGTGTAAGAGAAAACCAATATCCCAATTTGTTTGAAGTTTGAAGACTTCTCCTCCAAGATGTTGAAGTGAACTGAAGAAGCTTCTTGGAGGAGAAACAAAACCTCTCCAAACATATATTGGGATATTGACTTTCTCTTACCCTGCATAGTTAAGGATTTATTTGGTTATTAATCTGTTCCATTTCATTTTAGTAACAAAATAAAAAAAATATAATGAAGTACAAGCAATCATTATAATAATTTCAGATTTTTTAAATGTGGAACATGTGCTGGCATGGCAGTCATTTATGTTGCATGTTTCTGAAATCCTAAAAGGCTATAATTATTTCTAAATAAGCGGAGTGTAATTGCAGTAATGGGGTCCATATAAAAAGTCATGAGGTAAACTGGGAATTGTAGTTTATCAACATTTGAAGAGGTCAGGTTTCTTTCTTTGGGTTACTGGGAAACTTTTGTCTGACTTCCTTTGCTGCCTGCATTCTACAGAAAATACTTCAGAGCCAGATCAAAGAAAAAGAGCTCAAAAAGCAGAGAACTCTGAGTCAGGGATTATGATTGATGTAAAATAATTTATGTGTATGATGTAAAATACTTCTAATAAAAGCCTTCCTTTCAATCAACATGGAGTTTAAAAGCAGGCACATGGTTCTCCTCCTGGCAGGACAAACAAGGACAAGTTTCATTTTTCAAGATGCAGTGCTTGGCTGCCTCATTTGTGTTTAGCTCTTGTTTTACTAACTCCCTCTTGTATATGCATATGCACAGCACAAACAGGAATTATTAGTGACTAGTCTTTCAAATAGAATAGTTTACTACAACATTAAGTAACCCGATTCCATGCTTCAGACAGCCTCCAAAATAATTTTTGAGGAAAGAAACATGTGAAAGCATTATTGTAATCCCTAAAATAGAGTTGATCAATGTTACAATTAAAATCCCAAGTCCTTATGCTACCATAGAAGGAAGATCAAAGCATGCTGTCCCATCCATTTTGGAGGGGTGATACAGGCTATTTGAACTGTTGTTCCAATTGCACTACTATAAGACACTCTCGGCTCAGTTGACTAATCAGACCACTACCATTGGCTGCATCTTATTCAAGCTTTTGAGGAAATGAGTTTGGTCAATATGTATCAACTCTGTCAACTAACAATGCCAAACTTGGAGGCTGACGTTGTTGGGGAGAAGTTAACTGTATTAACTGTAAGGATAAGTTAACTGTAGGAAGAATAAGACAGTGTCTAAGATGTTACCTTAGTGATGGCATTTCTGCAATAATCTGGCTGAGATCTTAGCAAAATGCCACTCTCCCTATTTTGCTCTAGTAAGTGCCCACTGAAGTTTCCAGGTGGCCCCTTTGATCGTTTTCAGTGTTGTATGTAGTTAACAGCTGTCCTGCTTCTTCCCTAAAGTGGCTGCAGTTGAACCCACTAACATGTCTGAACAGATGGTTACATTTTTCCATCACATGGACTTAATAATAAAATGGGTTCAGCTCCACAATTGCAAAGAGATTTGAAAATGTTTGGTCTTGTTTAAGAAAGTAGAATACACAGAATATATGGAGATCTTGCTGTCTGTATCTTCATGGGAATCTTTTCCATAGAAACAGCTTGCCTCAGCCTTCTTCAGACTAGAAATTTTTGGGAGTTATACACCCAAAACATTTGAAGAGATCCAGTTAGGAAGAGCTATCATACAAACAGGATCAGATAATGTTGCAAGGAAAAACACAAGATCTACAGATTTAGTATGTAATCATGCTACCTTGTGGTTGTAAATATCATAGAATTATAGGCTTGGAACAGATCTTGGAGGACTTCTAGTCCAATTGGCCCCCAAGGCAAGAGATCTTATTTCATCCTGGACAAATCTTTTCTTTGAAGACATCCAATGATGGAGCACCCACAACTATTGATTAATTGTTCTCACTGTCAGGAAATTTCTCCTTAGTTCCAGACTGGATCTCTTTTTTTAGAAGCTTCTACCCATTGCTTTTTGTTCTGCTCTCAGGGGCTTTGGAAAATCAGTCCACCATCATCTCCTCCCTGTGACTGCCCCTGAAGTACTAGTACACAGCTCTCATGTTACCCTTAACCTTTCTCTTTGTTAGGCTAGACATTCCTTGTTCCCTTAACTATTCATTGTACAGTTAAGCCTTCAGACCTCTTAGTTGCTCTTCTCTGTACCCATTCTAGGGCCTCAGCATCTTTTTTGTATCATAAAGACCAGAACTGGATACAATATTCCAAGTGTGACCTCACAAGTGCAGTATAGAACAATACTATCATTTGTTGATACAGCCTAGGACTGCATTGGTTGTTTTGGCTACTGCAGCACACAGCTGGCTCATATTTAAGTGATGGTCCACTAGGACACCCAGATCCATCTCATAGTTGCTACTGTTGTACCAGGTATCACCTATTCTATACCTGTACATTTAGTTTTTCTTGCCTAAGTACAGGACCTTACTTTTCTCACCACCGAATTGCATTTTATTGGATAGGGCAGTGCTCAAATCTGTCAAGATCCTTCTGACTCTTCCAGTCTATGTTTGAGTCTGCCCATTGGCAATGCCCCCAACTTAATGTTGACTGCAAATTTGATGAGTTCCTCTTCTATTCTCTCATCTAGGTCACTTATGAAGTTGTTGAAGAGCACTGGGCCCAAGACAGAACTTTGTGGTACCCCACTGCTTCCTTCCATGTAGATGTAGTTCCATTGAACACTATAAGCAGATTGGCCGATTGGTCAGCCACTTGCGAATCTACCTGATGATGGTACAGTCTATCCCACATTGTTCTATCTTACCAAGAAGTAGGCTGTGGTTCTCCAAGTATCTGCAAGGGTAGTATTTTAATCTTTTATCTAGATGAGAAGGGGATGCTAGCTGAATATTTTTGCCGCATACATGTACTCTCCTGCATATTTACAATGTATAGACATCCACATAGATACTTTTGAAATGTTTTTTTCCCTTAGCATTGAGTTGAAAGTCAGGTTAAAATATCAATTTTGGTAGAAAAAGCTTTGGAAAAGGAAAGGTCAATTTAGTACACACCTCTCCAATAGTGTAATTTAAATCCTCCTCCTGTCTGTTAGAATAGCAGTCTATCAGGCTGATAGCAAATTAATGTGGCACAACTAGGTGGTCCTGTGTCCAGAGTCTTAAACATTGCATTCATGTTTTGTTGGGAAAATACTTCATACCTATCCTCCCCTTATATTGATTATATTGATTATATATTTCAAATTATATTGCAAACTCACAAAATATGTTATGGATAACATTTTATTCATGTGATAGGAAAGGCTAGTCCCTATTGTGCAGGCTAGGTTTTAATTATGTTGCATCCTCAGCAGACTTGCTTTATTTTGATATAATGTTTCCTTCTTGTGTTTACTTACAAATATTAGTCAGAGTTGATTGCTTAAACATTTCCTACTTTCTTGTCCTTTGTGTTAACATGCCAGTTGCAATAAGATGCACTCCAAATGTTGCACTATTCCCACCCTATTATAATCTTCTAGGCTGGGTAACAGCTAACTAGTATTCTCCAACTTTTGCAGAACAAGCACAAAGAAGGGGTTGTCTAATTCTTTCTCTCTCTCTACAGATTTCAAGGCTAGGTAGAGGAGGAGATCTGATTTTTACCATAAGATATAGTATACTCAATGTATTTTCCATTATAATAGAATTCACATGTTGTGATAGGATATATTGTATTGTTTTTCTATGGGTTTGGATTTAGCATACTGTATGAAGTGGTCTAGCTGTGAAAATAATGACTAGTGGCTGTTTTTTCCAGGCTTAATGCTCTTTCAGTGTGTGGACTTCAACTTTCATCATTCTGAACAATGGTTGTGCTGGCCGAGGGATTCTGGAAGTTAAAAACTAAAGGGCACTCAAACTGCTGAGTAGGCATTTTACAGCTTACTTTGTTGTGGGAAACCAGGGCTGTTTATCTTAGTACAGTGAAACAAATCAGAGATTTGTGTATTGTGTGAATTGAAATTCATAACTAAGTGGTAACATTGCAAATTTAAAGAATGGATAATTGTTCCATATGGTTAAGAGTTCTTGATTATTATGTGAAAAGCCTTATGTTCAAGCCTTTGCATTTTCATTGAAGGATTCTTGTCAGGAAATCTGTTATTATGACCTGGCTACTTTCATTTATGATTGCAGATGCTGCAGTAGGCTAAATAGAATGAAAATTCAGGTTAGATTCATAAATTACCCTATGACATACTAATTGGTGATGCTGAAATTTTTCTGATTACAGTCTTTCTGATAGTACTGTTTCTTCCGAGGTTATTTGACAGCCTTGATGTTCCTGGATTAGAGTATTATCTAAGGACTTGGCCCATGAATTGTTTTAATGCAGTACTGGTCTGATTTTTATCTGGATAGGAACAGGGTCATTTGAATGAAAAAAATGGAGTATGCTGTTAGTTTCAGAGCTGCAGTCTGCCTGTTGGTGCTGGAATTGTGTCTGTTTTTATTGTGAAACTTCTCTAGCAATAAATTTGGAAGTCTTTCCTTCTCTTTGTACTGTATTGCCAAAACTCAGTTTCTGGGCTTTATTTTATTTTGCTGGAGTCTTTCCAAAATACATTTCCATTCTTCTACATTCAGTCTTTACAAAACTTGAAAAATATGATTTTATTTTTTTTCTGTGCCTTTTGTTTGTTATTATCTCTTTATATTGTTAGTAGTTATTGGCTTGCACCTTCCTATTAGGATCAGTTGCAGAAAAATGCTGGAAACTCTCATATACAAGCTATTCTGAAAATATTATTTATCATGCCTATCATACATTGTTCATATTCTCCTTCCCAGATTTTTGGAAAGTCAGAACTGATTAAAAGAAAAAGTATAGTACAAGTTATTCCTGTAAAACCTATATAACATTAAAATTATTGCTCATAAATGAGAAAAAAATCTGACTTCTAAAATCACAAATGATGCCTCCCCAGAACTTTACTCCATCAGTTGCATTTATTTTACTGTGTTTTCCTCACACAACATTGAACTTGCTGAAATTTTGCAGGAAAATTATTTTTTTATTATAGAAGATTCCAAAGTTGAGACCATTTATTTCAGGAAAGAACAAGATATGAATTAATAGGGGGAGGGCTTCTAGAGCCAGCACTGGGGATTAGGCTGAATAGCTTTATAGGAAGTCTTACCTTCCCCTCCTGCTCTGAAATCTCTCTGCAAGAAACAGAACAGAGCTGACAACCCACAACAATGGTTCCCTTTCTTCTCTGTTCCTGGTGTTTTGATGGTTTTATGTTACATTCCCCCTCCCGCTGTTGTGCTTTGGCGTCATGGAGGGATTCATTTAAAGAGTCTGGTACAGTCACCGGTCATTGTAATGTGTATGTTTTCAGCACTGAAATGAAATCCTTCTTCACAAAGGTAGGCAATCCCCAGATACCTTGTGGGATGGCAGGGTATGGGTATGGGGACAAACTCTTGGAATGGCAGGTACCTTAATTATAACCTCACCTAACATAACCTGGCTGCTAGTACTCCATAAAATATGGTTTGGGGGATTTCAAACCATAGCCTGAACTAGAAATATTGTCTCTGCAGTGTACAATTGGGGAAATGCATTTTATATGTTTGTTAATCAGCCCTCACATCTGCTTCTTATTGAAAGCTGATTTGGACTAGACAGAGAATGAATGAGTTTAATAATCTTGGAGGCAATACATTGTTCCCTTGTTGATTGTCCATTAATTCCTTCTTCCCTTGCTCTTTGTGGCTTTTAGTTTAGTTTCCATAAAATAAGCCAACCTAAGGTTAAAATCCCACCCAAATCATCAATATTGCTTTGCCCAAATTTTTTCTTGGGACTATACTATAATATAACATATTATATTATATTATATTATATTATATTATATTATATTATATTATATTATATTATATTATATTATTATATTATATTATATTATATTATATTATATTATATTATATTATATTATATTATATTATATTATATTATATTATATTATATTATATTATATTATATTATATTATATTATATTATATTATATTATATTATATTATATTATATTTATTATATTAGTTTGTCCCCATATATAATATATATATATATAGGTTATCTGAGGGACCGTCTCTTGCCAGTCACATCTCCCAACCCATCGGAGCAGGGAGGCAGGGAACGCTGAGGGTCCCATCCCTGAGGGAGATACACCTGGTGGGACCCAGAAGAAGGGCTTCTCTGTGGTGGTTCCCTCTCTCTGGAACATCTTTCCCCCAGAGATTAGAATGCCCCCCCTCTCTAATACTCTTCTGGAAGGCACTGAAGACCTGGTTCTGCCAGCAGGCCTGGGGGACCCAGAGCGGGATGGAGCCCATTAAATGGCTCATGTGATCTGCTGTTGTTGGGGCAGGGGGGTGGGAGTTGGGGGGTGATTTTTATTTATTTTTTTCCCTAAATTTTGTTATATTGTACTTCATTAATTTATTTGATTCTTTTTGTTAGCTTTTATTGTTTTTTGTTTTAAATATGGTTTTATATTCTGTAAGTGACCTTGAGTCACCATTGGTGAGTAGGCGGCAATATAATTTCAATAAATAATAAATATTATATTATATTATCTTGTATTGTATTGTATTGTATTATATGCCTTTAGGTAAATCCCTCCTGTTATACTTTCTGTTTGAAAGTGTGCTTGTTTGCTACTTTATGGAAAAGTATTTAGAATAAATTATGTTCATGCTTTCAGGTCATTTTTCAATCTCTATGGCTTCTCTGATAATTCTGTGGCTGGGGTTTTCTATAGTGGCTAGGGTTTTGATGAATGAGACTTCATCGAAATGTCGCCTAAATACTTCCAATTTTACGTGGGAGAAAACCTGAATAACCAAAGATCCACATACAAATACCCGCGAAAACCTCAGAATATATATATATATATATATATGTTTTCTTAAGTTTTCGCGGGTACTTACATGTATGGTATTCAGCTTTGAACAAACGAGTACCTAACATGAAGAATGACACCCCCAGCCAATCAGAACACGAGGGCCTAACATGAAGTACCTAACATGAAGAATGACACCCCCAGCCAATCAGAACACGAGGGCCACACAAGATGCTACCACCACACTTCCACGTAGAAAGCAGACTCATACCCACACAGAAGATGAGACACGACCACAGACCAGAAGCCGTACCGCAGCTGCATCACTACCCGCTTCAAACCCCTCCAACCCATACATGAAGCAAACTGACGCCCACCATGAAGATGCGGCACAACCACGAACGCGAAGCCAAACAGCAGGATCACAGCTCACCAGCTCAAATCCCCCAGCAACTAAGACTAACCTGAGCACAACCAAGCCCCCACCTGAACAGAACACACCCCAGCCAATCAGAACACAGCCAACTCCCCAACCAATCAGAACACAGCCAAACCCCCAACCAATGAGAACACCCCCCACCCAATCAGAACAGAGCCAAGCCCCACCCAATCAAGTCACACCCCACTAGCAATTAAAAGGAAGGAGCAGACCTCCATGGGTTGCTAAATTTGATTTCCATTGATAATTTTTGTGTGATTTTGTTGTCAGCACATTCAACTATGTAATGAACAAAGTATTTAATAAGAATATTTCATTCATTCAGATCTAGGATGTCTTATTTTTGTGTTCCTTTATTTTTTTGAGCAGTGTGTGTGTGTGTGTGTGTGTGTGTGTGTGTGTGTGTATTAAGTTTTGCAGGTATTTATATGTATGGTATTCAGCTTTGTTGGGTGTTTCCCACGTCATTATAGTTGTGCTTTTAAAGTTGTAACGTTTGGCAGAATCTCATCTGCCATCATCAGGCTTCTGTATGGTGTTCGTCTGTGAGTCAGACTTTCACAGCTGTTTCTGTTTTAAATTTGGTGCTGGCCTACACTGTACCAGAATGGTTTTTTCTTCATCCTGATTGGTTAGGAGTCTTGGTCTGTGTTTACTTACTCCAAGACCAATAAACACAGACCAAGACTCCCAACCAATCAGGATGAAGAAAAAACCATTCTGGCACAGCAGTAGGCTAGCATCAAATTTAAAACAGAAACAGCTGTGAAAGTCTGGCTCACAGACTAACACTATACAGAAGCCTGATGATGGCAGATGAGATTCTGCCGAAATGTTGCTACAACTTTAAAAGCACAACTATAATGACGTGGGAAAATAACTCGAACAAAGCTGAATACCATACATATAAATACCTGCGAAAACTTAAGAAATAGATAGATAGATAGATAGATAGATAGATAGATAGATAGATAGATAGATAGATAGATAGATGATAGATATACACACACTCACTTATTTAATTATAACAAAAATGTAAATGCTTAATGATAACAAAATAAAACGTTCCGGGCTGGAAGCCTCCCCCCATCTGGCACCTTCCAAAGAGACAGAAGAGCGGGCAGGGTGTGTGTGTGTGTGTCTGAGCTGAGGGGCCTTGGGGCAACTGCCACTGGGAGAAGCAGAGGCAGAAAGGGGGCTTTGCTCTCCTTGGGGGCAGTGCCCCTTGGCTGCCACTCCAGGGGCTTCTCAGCAGGCATCTGCCTGCAGAAGGACTGCCGCTCTTGGTGATTAATTGGGGGAGGGGAGGGGGAGAAACTGGGAGCTCCTTTCAGATCCCAGGTGGAGGATTGAGAGGCTCAGATCTGCAGCTGAGGAAAAGCTGGGTGGAGGCTCTTCCAGCGTCACCTGGAGACAGGCAAGGAAAGGTGTCCCTGGGGGCACTTTGTTCGCTTTAGCACTTCGCTGTCAAACCCAGCCACAGCCACTGATTATTTGGGGGTGGGGGAGGAGAGAAATCTCTCGCATTACCAGGGGAGGAAAGGAGACGAAACAAAGCTCACTCTTTCACTGAGACCTACAAAACGCCAATCTACCATGTTCCAGGAGTTCTTCGAAATCATCAAACACTCCCACTTGCAGTTCCAGAGCCTCCCGGCTCAGGTTCCTGAGATGCACGCTCCCACACAAAGAGGCGGCGGCAACAACAGTCCCCTCCCCCAGCACCCGCTGTCAGTTCTCCCCATTAGTTTTCTAGCTTTGAATTGTTCCCAGCTCTCTCTCTGTCCTCCCCCCCCCGCCCATGTGCAGGCAGAAAAGAAAGGGAGACGGAGCCATGCACAGCTCTCCCCTTTTCCAGCCCTTGCTGCCTCTCCCAACATCGAAGCCTCGGAAACGCAGGCAAAGCCGCCACAGCAGTAGCGCCCTGAGTTGCTTGCTTCTCCACTATCTGCCTCCTCCTCCTCCAGCACCACTTCCTTTTCTGGGTAGGGTAATTCTTAACTAACCGAGCATGCTAAGGCAACTCAGGACACTACCGCTGCGGTGGCTTTGTCTGCGTTTCCGAGGCTTCAATGTTGGGAGAGGCAGCAAGGGCTGGAAAAGGGGAGAGCTGTGCACAGCCCTGTCTCCCTTTCCTGCCTTCACGTGGGCAGGGGGGGAGGAAAGAGAGAGAGCTGGGAGCAATTCAAAGCTAGAGAACTAATGGGAAGAGCTGACAGCGGGCGCTGGGGGAGGGAACGGCTGTTGCCGCCGCCGGCGGGTGTAGGAGCTGATTGGCGCGTGCATCTCAGGGGGCTGACTTCGGGGTCCCTCAGAGAGCCAGGAGGTGCAAGAACTGTGTGGCCCAGATTAATTGCTTTTGGGGGCCATTCTGTGGCCCACCAAAATTTTTCCGCGGCCCACCGGTTGGCGACCACTGGTATAGAGGCCTTCAAATTCTTTAGTGATCTTGGGCAAGATTATTTAAAACACATTAGAAGAAGAATGAAGAGTCTGGCTTCTGGAGTTTCTGGAAAAAAGAAGGGAGACTAGAATGGTAGAATCCTTTCCTAACTACGTCCTCCATAGGGAAGGTCCAGAAGGAATTGTTCTGGGTTTTCCCCCCTTCATAATATAGAACAGGGGTGCCAAACTCACATCATCACAGCAGCATCAAATGATGTATCATGACTTTTTCCCCCTTCACTAAACTGGGCATCGGCGTGGCCAGCACGTGACGCATCCGGCCTGTGGGCTGCGAGGTTGATAGCCCTGGTATAGAACATAGAATCAAAGGGCTGGAAAGGAGCTCAGAGATCTTTTAGTTCAACCTCCTGCTTAAGGCAGAGCTTTATACCATCCCAATCAAATGGTTGTCCTGTCTCTCTTTGAAAACCTCCAGTGATGGAGTACCCACAACTCTGAGATGCAAGCTATTCCATTGATTAATTGTTCTGTCAGGAAATTTTTCCTTAGTTCCAAATTGGATCTCTTTTTAACAAGCTTGGACGCATAATTTCTTGTCCTGACTTCTGGTGCTTTGGAAAATAAGGCGATCCCCTAACCTAACCCTAACCCCTCAAGTACTGGAAGACAGTTATCCTATCACCCCTAGTCCTTATCTTACATGGACTAGACATATCTAGGTCTCTCAACTGTTCATCATACAATTTAGCGTTCAGACCCTTTATCATCTATCATCCTTCTTGCTCTTCTCTGCATACTTTCCATAGTCTCAACATATTTTTTGTATTGATGGCCAGAAGATGTGACCAAAAATGATGACCATTGGCCTTCAGATGGATTTGACTCATTTTTTGCTCTGTGTTTTGTTGATTTCTGCTCTTTAGCAAATTTGAATCTATTTTCTTCTATTTTTGGAAACTTTCCTCTGCCATATGCAGAACCTGAGTCTCCAAGCCCCTTTTCGTAATTTCTTTCCAACATTCTCCTGGGCTGGGAAGAAGGAAAAAGAAGTTAATGTTCACGTGACCAAATCTACATTTAGTTACATCTCAATATGACAGATAGAAAGCAACTCTTCTTGAAGTCTGCGGTGGATTCTGTGGATTACAAATGCTATTAATAAATGAATGATTAAATAAATGAATGAACTAATTGATATAGATTCAAAAGTAAAGGTAAGCTGTTGTTCTTCCCTGTAGCCTTTGAGAGTATCCTAGGTGAAATGTGAAATCACCTTGCACCTGGATATGCCTCTTTTGATTAACTACTGCCTTTGCCATATCCCATCTGACAGCTAATTAAATGAAAATTCTATGCCTTAAACTGTATCCCTATGTAAAATTCTCCATTCCGTTTGACACAGGTTTCTTTTCCCTTGTCTGTTTTGTAAAGAAAAATGATTCATTGAGAAATTCTTGGGAAGTGAGGGAGGAGAGTTTGTGATTCCTTGTTATGGTATAAGGAATCTAGCCCTTTGGCTTTCCTTTTAAAAAAAAAAAAAAAGTCCCATACATATTCATTTAACTCTTCTTACTTCTACAACAACTACAGTTAACTCACCGTCTTCAGCACCGCTTATCCTATACAGAACAGAAGACTTAAACTACGTTATATGGGCATGGCTGCCATGGGGAAGGGCTTGACTTGATGGGCTGGTCAATAGCAAACCAAAAAGGGAGGGGAGGGGAGGCTGCTGGGCAACAAAGGAGGTTCTGTTGAGACACCTCAATAGGGAGTCTAGGGGATCTCCAAACCTCTGTGATTTTATGATTTCTCGAAGGTTGAGATAAAATGATAGTTTTTCCCCCTTTTCTGTTATTCTCCACCTACATCTAGAAATATTTAGTTTGCTGCCCTCCTCCCTCCATATAGGGACGATGCAGGAAATGTATAGTTTCATTTCATTTCAATGGTTCTTGTTCTGGAGGAGCTAATTAATTGAGCTCTATAAAACTAGCTATCCTTTTGATAGAAGAAGATCTATATTCTGGTCCACATACCTATGCATTTCCCCTTAACTTCTGCTTCTTCAAACTGGAACATAGCAATTCGAAGATTGCTGAATTCTACTTTTCATTCTGAAGAATTATCCTGCCCCCCCCATTTTTGTTTAGCTTCATTGCTTTTGATGTTCCCTGCCTCCTATCAGCTCAGTTCCCATAATGCCAGCCCTGTGCCTTTTCATTATCACATTAACAAACTTGAGTCGTGCCTAACGAGGATGCCTCATACGTTATGCTAATGATCAAGAGACATGTTAATGATATTTTAGAAGCCTAATTAGTGGAATATATAACTATATGCAATTTGGTAATGGACTGTGACAACAAGTTGTTAGGAGGGGGCTTAACAAATCTAGTTGGATATGGCCTCAGATAAACATTTGCTGAAAATGGATTAACAGAAACTGTTTGGACAGGGATGTGGGGGAGAGAGACATGCGGTGTGTGCATGTACATGCACACATACCGAACACATTTGTATATAACTAGAACATTCTATTTCAGTAGAATTTTCTTTCACATAAATTATAATATGCATTTTCCACATACATACCTAGTAGTTTTAGGTATAATCCAGACTGCTTTATGATATTCATGGGCCACAAGGAGCCTTCATCCACTCTTGACACCACCCGCAGAGCTTCCTGGTGATACCCAGATAGCCAATTAATCAGGTTAGGTCTTTATTCTAACCATTGGGAAAGAAGGGAGCAAGTCTTCAAACCAATGGCAGCAGAGAAGCATGGTAGGGAAGTTACAGGGAACAGGGAAGTTGGAACAGGGAAGTTACAATGAGTTTTCCACATCTTGTGACCTCTTTTCTGATTAATTCCTACATTTTGGACATCCACTTCTATTTTTAGGCAAGGTCAAGGAACAGGAATTTCACATGATGCTATGATCAAATTCCTTTCCCAACAAGATAGTCCACTTCTTCGATTATTTTAATCATTGATAACTTAGATGAAGATCTATTTAACTCCAATGTATGATCTTTAAAAAAAAATGTAATAGCTACTAGAATGCTTTGTTTGTGAATATTTTTATTATTGCAGTTTGTGCTAAAGTTTCCTACCCCTAAATCGGGGTGTCAAACTCAAGGCCTGGGAGCCAGATTAGGCCCATGGAGTACTTTAGATCTGACCTGCAGGGCTGCCCTGGAAATAGTGAAGGACTGGCCTGCGGTGCTTCTGCCAGCGAAATGGGCTCCTGAGTTCTGTTTTTGGCTGCCACAGCCTCCTGGAACCTTCTGCCAGGGAAAAGGGGGCTTGGGAGGGCCCCATGTGGAGCTCAGGAGCCTGTTTTGCTGGCAGAGCACTTGGCCACCACAGGCGCCCCTGACACAAGTGACGTTGTGCCACGCCCACCCTAGAGGTCAAACATAACCCTGTTGCGACTCCCAATGAAATTGAGTTTGATACCCCTGCTCTAGTTTATTTGATTAGGACTACCACCTTTGCCACCACTAGTAACTAGTAAAATCAGTGAAAGAAACCCTGAATTCAGGAAATCAAGAACATTAACGTGCATTCAAGGTTGAAATGGGATTTGGAATTTAATACTAAAGAAAAAATGTTATTAAATTTAGATACAATATTGATCAGTGTAGGTTTTAGCATTGCTAAAAGTTTTTAGGACAGCAACCCCATGTTTTGTAAGGACCACAATTCCCATGTTTTATAAGGAAATATGTTTAATTTAATCTGTTCTTTCCTTTTTTTTTTCTTTGCAATCTGTATTTGTCTTCCTCACCTTCCTCATACTTTGTTTTTCTTATTGCAAAACTAAATGTTTGTGTTGAATCAAAGAATACTTTTCTGATGTTTGAAAAAAAGATTAGGCAAACCCTTGCTATAAATTGTGTATGTGTTCAAACAGAAAAAATAACCAGTGCTGTAAATGTGTTGCTTGCAACTGTAACAAACATTGTACCAGCATGATATTGAGGTGTCCAATATGAACCAGAATCTGCAAAACTGACATGGATTTATCACATATACAATGTAAGGATAACTTGAAGAAAAATATACAGGAGCTGGTGCTTATCTGGTAAATTAACAAATTAAAGAACTTCTTGAAAAAGAGTCAACTGTATTTTGAAAAAACATCAGTATACCAGAAGAATTGCAACTGGTTGTTAATGTTGTATCTTCTTGAAGTGGCATTCCAGAAAATCTGGGCAGTGCCCCACTTTAATATCAAAATATCTCCACACATCCCTACCCCAGAATTAAGCAAGTACAGTAAAGCAGAAAAACCTTTAGAACTCTGTGATTTTATTCCATGGATCAAAGTAGAGCATGATGACTATAAAAATAACTGCTTTTTCAATTTTACAATGCTTTCAGTAGCAAAGTATCAAATAAATTTAATATTAATTAAACCACTTAGCTTTTAACCTTCTGCGTCCACATTTGGCTGCCTGTTGGAGAAAAAATTAATTGGACATCTTAAATCTTGCCTTACTAAATGCTTTGACAAAGGTTTCAGAAGCACTTATATCTTAAAGCTAAAGGCAGTGGGATCATTTGTCCTTGCATTCATTTAATTGAAAATGGAGAGAGAGAAAAAGAGGGGAAAGTACAATTTTATAGTTAAAATAAGTTAAAAACCCCATAACTTATAATTTGACCATTACAGATTCTGCTTAATTGTAACTCAGCAAATGACGCTTTGTAGAATGGAAACAATTGATTTTGTGCTATTGATTCTGCATCATGTTTGAATTTGGAAGAAATGTGTTATTTGCACTCTTATGTGATAGAAAGATTTAATATCTATCTATAGCATTCTTATTCCAGATCTGTGTATGGGTATGGGGAATAAAATTTACCCATAGAAGAGAAAATTTACTTAAATTTACTCAGTTGCTCAGTGTAGTTTCTCAATACTTATGATTACCATATTTTGTATCTGCATATTATAGATTTTACACAGTTTCTAAGTGTCGCTTTTAAATCTTGATTTGAAAATGCAGCTGTTTGAAAATAATAAACACCTAGCTGCAAGGTAGTAGCCATACATAACAGAATAAAACAAAAAAGGAATAGAATTGCACAACAAAAATGTGATTGATACAGTTTAATATAAAAAAGAAAGAAAGGATTCACCAAAACATTTAAAGATGTGAAATTAATTCTTTTTAATAATTTATATTAAAAATGTGGAGATCAGCTGGAATATTTTACATAATATTAATATTGGGACATAGACATCTTTCTAATGTGGAATACTTTATTTCTACTTAGAAGTAGGGGGCACAATAGCTCAGTGGTTAAATACACTGAATTTGTTAGCTGGAAACCTGACAGCCTGTGTTTCAGATCAGAGTGCTGCACAAGAGGGTGACTTGTCCCACCTTCTCCACACCTAGCAGTTTGAAAGCATGCAAATGTGAGTACATAAATAGGTACCAGTTTGGTGGGACGATAACAGTGTTCCGTGAGCCTCAGTATATAGTCATGCTGGCCATGGAAATGTATTCGGACAATGATGGCTCCCTCAGCTAAAAAACTGATTTGTACTGCCCCTAGAGTTGGACACACCTGGAAGGGGAAATCTTTACCTAGAAGTAAACAATGAAGCCGTGCAGTTTTTAAATGAACCTGTAAAAGTGCTTGCCAGCATCTGGATTTTGGATAGTCAAGTGTTCCATTTGCTGGTTCTGAAAATGGATATGATCTGGAAGTCTTTCTCTTCACTGCTTTAAAAAAAATAGGCAACCACTTGGGCCAACCAGAGTAGCTTCGGCTTCAAGTTGGACTGGTAAGCTTTCCTGAGATTAGCAAATTGCTGGGTTATCAAAGAGAACATTTCTGAGGGCAAAGTGATATTTCTCTAATCAATGCAAGAAATTAAGCATAACTGTTGTTCCAAGTTAGAGGCAAGTTCCTGACTTTGCTTCTCTGCTTCTGACAACTGAACCCAAAAGAGCAGAGCATTGTGGTGGATACTGTTGGACTAGGGAGAGCTGAATTCAAATCCTGCTCAGTCATAAAGCTTACAACATCCTCCTACATCAGTCATCGTCTTTCAGGCTTACCTATTTATCTAATGCAGGAGTGCCAAACTCGATTTCATTGAGGCCCACATCAGGGTTGTGGTTGACCTCGGGGGCCCGTGTGTGTGTGTGTGTGGTCAAGGCCAGGGTGGTCATGGCCAATTCGACATCACTCATGTTGGGGGTGCATGTGGCGGCCCGGGTGGGGCTGAGGGGATGCATTGTCTCCAGCAAGGGAGATTTAGAAATTTGGAATATGATTTCTTGGACATAGAAAGAAACCAACAACAATAATAATGTTCAGTGTAAAACATAGAAATTTAAACTGTGGCTAATCATTAGGGGCACAGTGGAAGGATGGAAAGGATGTTACAGAGTTTTCTCTATATACTTTAAAAATATGTATTAGTTATTTTTTTGTTCCATGTTATTGTTTTTCTTAACTGTGTATTTTATTATTTTAGAAGTAAAATAGTTTTAAGAAGAAAAGAAAATGAAATATTGTAATCCTTGTACTTCTTATTTTTATTAATATGAGTATTTTTTTTTAAAGAAAATGTAGATTACAATTCGGAATACTGGCTAGGTAAAAAAACAGATCAATTGATGATCTTAAAATTCAAGCTGCTGAAAAGATTGTTCAGTATACTTGTTGCTATTGATTTTCCTTTGCATTGCATTAAAGTTCCCAGAAACTTGATCTTTTCTTCCTGAAACTATTTACTAAATATTGGCTTTATACTATTTTATTAGTATTATTAACTAATTTAGCAGTCTCATTAGTGGCAGGATATTGGAATATTAT
Organism: Notechis scutatus; assembly: GCF_049901735.1. Taxonomy (NCBI): domain Eukaryota; kingdom Metazoa; phylum Chordata; class Lepidosauria; order Squamata; family Elapidae; genus Notechis; species Notechis scutatus. The sequence continues at coordinate 110,057,333 of NC_142011.1, read as the reverse complement.
TAAGTAGTTTTACTGCCATGCTGTACTCAAATATATATGATTGCCAGCAAAAAATGTACAACTTTAAGGGTGCACTCTAGGATCTGGGATCTGTTCAGTGGCGGGATTCAAGCAGTTTGCACAACTTCAGCCAAACCAGTTGTTAAATTGCTGGCTGGCCCCGCCCCTTCCAGGAGTCCCCATGTGCCCCATTTTGACTCCCAGGGGACTGTAGGGAGGCCCACTAGGTCCAAAACAGGGTGCGCAGGCGGATGCGGCATGGCTCCCCCATGGTCCATTTTTGCTCCCATGAGGGAGGCCCGCTAGGCCCAAAATGGGGCATGGAGGCCTGTGGTGTGGGCCCTCCATGGGCCATTTTGGGCCTAGTAAGCCTCCCAGAAGGCTGCAGGGAGGCCCACTAGGCCCAAAATGGGGTGTGGGGGTGCAGTGCCTCCCCGCGGCCTTTTTTGCTCCCAGGGGCTACATGGAGGCTTACTAGGCTCAAAATGGGGTGCAGGGGCTGCAGCATGGCCCCCCCACAGCCCATTTTTGCTCCCAGGGGGTTGCAGGAGGCTGAGCGCTACCTGTCACACCCCCTGGCCATGCCCATCATGGTGATGCCCACCAAGCCGGTCATTTGGGCAGAGAACTGGTTGTTAACTTATTTGAATCCCACCACTGGATCTATTTATTGTTTCTTGGAATTTGAAATAGCAAATCAATGGATATAAAGTGATATTTCTGCCTCTAAGGAAGATTGGCTAGCTCTAATTAAAGAGTAGCTGTAAAGTTGAAGTAATGGATGAATGATTGCCAACCCCCATTTTCTTCCTGGTTGCTTTCCTCTTCTTCTCTTACCTCCTCTGTCACTTAAGCCTCTATCACCATTTGTATTTTATGTTCTTCAATCCTTTCCCATTTCTCTGCATTATTTTAGTGCTACCCTTCTGTTCTATTCATCTGCAATCCATTTCTATAGTCATATTATTGAGATGCCATTAAGTAATGGAAATTATTTGTGCAGAAATGCAGCTTGATGGATAATCAACATTTGCTCAAGCTGCTTGTGTTTTTGTAAATATTATATTATCACTTATTTGTGTCACAGTATATATATATATATATATATATATATATATATATATATATATATATATATATATATATATATATATATATAGTAAATTTTATTTGAGTTTTCACAAAGAGAAAAAAAATGCAAATAAAATAAAACATCTTTTTTGAAAGCAGCATAATCCTGGGTTACATTTCTTCGTACAGACACAAATTCAGGTTCATGCTCATTTTTATATTCTATTCCATATCTTATTACTATTTTACATTTTCTGCATAGCTTCTCCCCTCTTTTAATTTTCTCAATTTTATTTTAATTATCTCATCTCAATTCAAATCAAATCATTGTATTTATATTTTTTGTCTGTCCTGTTTCAATTATCTATTATCTTTTCTCATTAAACAAAATTTCTCCTGTAGTTACTGATTGGAGTATGACGCCTTTATATCTTTTCCCTAAAGTTGTAACATTCAATATAATACATAACTTCCATTCGGATTCTGCTTGGTACATTCTTAAAATACACACTGTATTCTTAAAAAAAGAAAAAAATTATAAATGTATATAATTAAAACAACATTCCATTCCAATTCAATTCTATCATTAATATTAATATTCATTAAAGTCTTAACATCTTTAACATTACTTTTCAATTAAATATCATACTTCTATGGGAACAATTATAAACTTTCCATAGTTAATTCCCCCCCCATCACTTATATTTTATAAAACGTTAACTAATTAAAATGTTCCCGTTCCTTCCTAATTCAATTTTCTCATTTATTTTATTTCACTTATTTTATTCACAAACATTTCACTAAATTACACTAGCTATTTTATCCCTCATTTTAATCATACGGTTTCCAATTTTCTAAAGTTATTTCTATTACTAATATAACAATACAATCTTATGTACCCCTTTTTCAGTTAGATTTTCACCCATTATCTCTAAATAGGTCCTGTTTCTCTATATCTTGCTCCGGTCCTTTGTAACTTCTTTTCCTTTCCTTCTTCCCTCTCTTCTTCTCTCTCCCCTTTTTTACCCCCTTGTCTCTCTACCTCTATTTCTCTCTTCTGTATTCCCCTTTTCTGTTGCTTTCCAGTATTATACTTATTTTTCGAATTATTTTTCTTTTCTTTGGTTGTTTTTTTAAGTCTTAAATTCTCCATTCTCTTTCCCCCCTTTCCTTTTTCTTCCCCACATAGAATTACTTGTTCGTTAAAGATGGCTTCTTCTTTATCCCAGTCTTCTTGTTTTGCAGTCTTTTCTTGTTTGTCATAATTCCAAATCTCCATTTCTAAGAATTGAAAAACGAAGCCAAAAGAACCCTTCCCTTCTTGTACATCTTCTTTGTACTTTTTAAGTTCCATTTTCAATTCATCCAGAAGTGATGCCATTGTATAAATTTTTAAACAACCACCCGATTGATTTTAGTCATTCAAATATAATAACCAAAATCCAAAAATCACCAAATAATCCAAATACACGCAAGCTGTTTCTTTTTTGCTCTTTTTTTTCACTTTCTCTTCCTGGGGTTACTATTTAGTTGCAAAGTTTCAGTTAAAATGTATCTTTTAGAAGTCTTGTTGAAGTTTTACTTTAGATTCTTTTTAATTCCAGGCAGTCACCTCCCTCTTCCAGATCCTGCCCTTATTCTTTTTCTCTCCCTTCCTGCTTATGAAAAATAAAGTTTTTAATGTCCAGAAATCTTTATTATCCCTTTGGCATTTTGTTTTATTTTCAGCTTAATTGCCTATTGATGTCAAAGCGGATTTTTCCAATTTCTTATTTAAGTCTCTTAGTTGTCAGTATAGGGAAGGAGAGAAAAGAAAAAAAAAGCCAAATCTTTCCCTTTTCACTTTCCTTCGCTGCTTCCGACTCTTCTTTGGGAGCAATGTTATTTTTTGTAAGTTTAAATTCCAGGGTACCTTGGTTGTTGCTTTTACAATTTAACCCGGTCAGCCAAAACTTTCACTTCTTATCTTCCTCCTGCACGTTCTTTTCCGGTCAAGTTCTTCTTTGTGGTGGCCATTTCTGACCACCGCTGCTACCGCCTTTGGGAAAGGGAGTAATGGCCAGCTGAGGAGGAGAGATGCGGCTCTCCTCGACCCTGCTGGCGGTCTCCCCCCTCTTCACCACCTCTACGGGGTGGCTTAGCTCTGAAACCAGCTAGCTCGGGGCGCTCCAGCGGCGAGCCCAGACAGAAACCGTGCACGATCACGGATTTCTGTCTGTCGCCGAAGCCCTTCAAACCGGAAGCCGTAAAGATATATTTTTGATAGTTCACTTCTGATGTCCACATTCATTTGACTCTTCAGTCTTGAATATCTGAGCATATCAAACAAAATAGTCTTTGCTTTTCTCTATCAGGATCAGAAGTGGTATTCAGCAGGTTCTGACCAGTTCTGGAGAACCGGTAGCAGAAATTTTGAGTAGCTTGGAAAACCAGCAAATACCACCTCTGAATGAAGATTTTACTGTATCCTTCCCCTGCCATGCCCACAGAACCGGTAGTAAAAAATTTTGAATCCCACCACTGATCAGGATGTATATAAATAAGGACTGTTGAAGTTATAAAGTCATCAGTATTTCCTAAAACAGAGAAAAGCCCTAGTTTTTCAAGGAGAAAAAAGCATCTGGAAGGAAAGGGAGGTACTTGGAAAAAAGGGGCAAACAGATCAGTACAGAATGTTTATTTTGTCATATCTTACCCTCTGAAGGGGCTTGGCATGTGCCTTCATAATGGCTAAACCTTTATTACTAGTGCTACCAACTTTATAGCATTTGAATCCTCAGTGTGGTGCCTGTGCACTCAAATGTATCCCCTGACATTGACTTTGGTGCTGGCCAATCTGTCCGAACTCTACTTTTTAAAAGGATTTTTAAAAATTAAAATAAAATTAAATGGGAAGTGGGCATGATAGAAAATGTTAGTTTCCAGCATGCTTTTTATTTCCAAGAATGCCTCTTGGCCTCACTACACCTTATGGATATTAGCAGAAGATAAAAATGGCAGTTGGAACTATGAAAACCAAGGAAAAAATAAGAAAGTCAAACAATGTTTGATGAAATGTTCTATTTACATTTAAAATTCCACATGCTAAGATGTGGAAGAAATACATCAAATCAGAAAATAAACAAGAATGTGCAAAGGTGAATAAAGCAAGATTTTGAAGTTCATAAAAATGATAAAGGATGAAAATATCCCATGTGGCAAAATATATATTTAGGTGTTGCTCCCATTGTTTTCAGTTTTTTAAAAATTATTGCATTCTGCATCTGTTAAATAAACATTGTACATTGTAAAGCCCAAAACACATTGTTCTTTGTTTAATACAACTATGACAGGTTCTCCAGTTTTCAGCTATAATATTTTACCTCTTTCGCCTTCATAGACAAAAATGAAGAGCTACTACATTAATTATACTTCAACAATTGATGATTCTATTTTTGTTTCAAATTGAATCATTTGAAGTTCCAAGACAAAGGCCAGTCCACGGGCAAAGGCAAGGCCAACATCTGAAGAGACACAATCCGAAGTTCAAAGCAAGAACATACAGCAAGGAGACAAACACGTTGTGCCCAGCATTGTCTCCATCTGTTTGCTGTGCTAAATAGCCAGCTTCTGGTGCAGCCCATCAAGCAGAACGAAGCTGCCTCCTCATGAGTAATCAGTTACCATAGCTGCTCCTGCCTTTTCTCTGCCCTGTTCTTGCATCAGGTGAAGAAGGCAGCTCCCCTTCCTCATTGCTGATCGGTTGCAGCTGCATGCTTTCCCCCCATCTTAAGGCTCAGGGCTGTCCTGCTGCAGCTGTGCTTCAGCCAAATCATTCTCAGACAACTGCTTGGAGCTATCGACCAACTCCCTTCCCGACATGTCCAGAACTGGTTCATCCTCTTCTGAGCTGACATTCGGAAAGGTATGTGGGGGTGGGGAGCATCCAGGGGAATCATCATTAGTTTCCATTGATTTCTTATTGACCTGCTTTATGGTACTTTGGAGAATAGTACTTTGGACCTGCTCTTCTTTGTGGCAGCCTCTCAAATTTTGGAATACAGGTAGTCCTCTACTTCATAGTTCATTTAGTGACCATTTGAAGTTACAACAGCACTGAAAAATATGACTTATGACCATTTTTCATAGTTATGACCTTTGCAGCAACCCCATGATCATGTGATCAAAATTCAAATGCTTGGCAACTGATTCATATATATGACCTTTGCTTTGGCCCATGGTCAACTAGAGCTATGGTTATACTGTAGTTAGAAGGCCTTGAATCTTTGAGAGCAGTATTGCAGGCTAACTTTGCCAACTGCCAGCAGTTCGATCCTGACTGGCTCAAGGTTGACTTAGGCTTTCATCCTTCTGAGGTTGCTAAAATGAGGACCCAGATTTTGGGGGGAAATATGCTGACTCTGTAAACTGCTTAGAGAGGGCTGTAAAGCACTGTGAAGCGGTATATAAGTCTTAAGTGCTATTGTTATTAGTATCCTTTTTTGCGACCTTTTTATAAGCAAAGTAAATAGGGAAGCCAGATTCATTTAGCAACTGGGTTACTACTAACTTATCAACTGCACTGTTTCAGTTAACAACTGTGGCAAAAAAAGTCATAAAATGGGGCAAAACTTATTTAACAAATGTCTCACTTAACAACAGAAATTTGGGGCTCAATTGTGATCATAAGTTGAGGACTACCTATATTGCTATCATGTCACCCTAGTTCTTCTTTTCACTAGACTAGACATACTGAATTCCTGCAACTGTTCTTCATGTTTTACTCTTCGGTCCCCCAATCATCTTTGTGGCTCTTCTCTGCACTCTTTCCAGAGTCTCAGTATTTTTTTTTTTAATATTGTGATGACCAAGCATATTTTTAAAAGAGTAGGGATCCTACAACATCTATTTTGGCATTACTTTTCCTGTCTTGATTCATTTGAGATTTACCAAGGAATTCAGCCTTCTGTGATCACTAAGAGTCCAGATGCATTCGTGCTATAATTGGCTGGAAATCCTGGGACTTCTAAGCCCAACCACATCTGGTGAGCACATGGCTGGAGGTTGGCTGAGGTAGAAAAATAAGAAATTAAATATTAATTTAGCCTACTTCACTCTTACAAGAGTTACACAAAGTGAGAAAAATTCTCAGAATGTTAATTTCTATCAATATGACAATAGGGATTACTGACAAAGCTTGAAGTTTCATTAAGCTTGTAACAACCAAGATATCTAATAGGATCCCATCAGCACTTGCATGAAGCAAAACAAATTGAATATTTAAATAATATAAATAGTAAATGATAGTTCTAAATGGCTCAAGGTTTTCTATAGGATCCATATCTAAAGTTTCTGCCACCCAATTTTTATTCATGCTTCTATAAATTATCCCTATCCCAGATTATGTCAGCCCCGGATCCATCTTGATTCAGATGTAGGGCTGCCACAGCGGGGGATGGGCATGTTATGGGAAAGGGAGGATAGTGAAAAGGGAGGATAGCCACAACAACATTCTTTTGGCAGAGCTCAAGGCTGAGTCACTGGAGTTTAGAGGGGAGTGATTGGACTTGGCAAGAGTTCATAATTGAGGTGGATTGGAAAGTGTGACTTGAGGGTCATCAATAGGGGCAGGATGTGAGTTTTAGTGTAGGGGGGGAATGTGGGAATTCAGATTCGGGGTTTCCCCAGATGTGCTAACATGACTTCTCTAATAAATTCATACTTGGGTGGACTTTGTCTCTGAGTGCTGGATTCGGGATGGAGAGTTTGGTTGGAATGCTGGCATTAACTCAAATCACATAAAAGAAAATTCCAGTGGGTTCTCACCAAGCGATGCCACTGCCCTGGGTCTGGAGCCCCAAGATGCTCCCCATCCACAGGGGCGTAAAGGCTCAGGCAAGATGGAGCAGGAACCGGAGGCCATTGAAGGAGCTACCAGATCAGTGTTGGAGGAGACTTGCAAGACCCTCTGCTATTGGTAGTTGCAGAGGTGGCTGAAGCCGAGGCCGCACAGACTGAACTCTGGTGCGGGGGGGGGGCAAGACCCAAGGAACCAACCCTTTGGCAGACCCCACCAAGCGAACCAACTGAGCAGTTTGAGCTAGAACCAGTGAGGATAGTACCTGCACCTTGAGAAGTATCAAGGCAACCGAGAACTGGGGCTGCCTAGGAGTGGAAACCAACGAGATCCCTAGAGGCTGGTGAATTCTGAGAGTGGAGGCTGCAATTGTACTTGCGCAGCCAGTCACTTTCTGGGCTACCTGAGAAGTTCGAGCTGTTGAGTGTGGGATCCATGGTCCAGACAGCCCCACATGCGAGTCTGGCCAGATGGGTGCTGCCCCAACCATATTCCACTTTCCGGGAGCAAGAGGCCTAGCAGTCCAGAGTAGAATTATTGCTTCCTTCCACTCACTGCTGGCCAGTCCAAGGCCCAGGACCCCGCATCAGGATCCTTCCACCAGAGCAGCAGCCCAGCCACCCACCACAGCAGGATGACCCTCTGGGCCATTGGACCACACAAGCCCTGGGATCAGAGGCAGAGTGAGAGGCTTATCTGGGCCTGTCCGACAACCCCCACCAGCACCTTCCGGAATGCCGCCCATAGATCAGGTTCACCAACACCTCCAGACGCTGCCCCACTACAATTCCTGGTCACTTTTGATAGCACCCTGAGTAAACTATCCTATTTTCTAAAATGGATCTGGACACCGACCATTATGGGGCACAGTACCAGTTGGACCAGGACATGATCTCTGCCATCGCAGACAACATGAGAGAAGGGGAAGCAGCCGACTGGATTGCACAGCTCCATGATGAAGGAGCCCCTGAATTGGAAAATGTGGATGAGTTTGTGTGGTCCTAAAAGCCCAATTCAAGGACCCAGGAACCCAGGAGGAAGCTGAAGTAGAGATAAAAGAACTAAAACAGTGTGGTCCACCACCTAAGGAGCTAGAAGGGTATAGCAGGAAAATTACGAGGTTGGCCCGAATGACTTTTTGTCCACTACTTTAAGGAAGCCTTGGATCAAGACCTTAGGCAGGCTTGCGCTATCAGAGGTGTGCCTGACCGAATCCAAAACTGGTACCGGATGGCAGTGGCGATGGACTTAGAAATTCACCCCCACCATAGGGTGATGCAAGAGAAGCCCCGTAAGCATCTATTGGGGCAACAACCCATTGGGAAACCACAAGCTGAGGCGAAGCCCACTATTAGCCCTGCTGTAAAGTGCTTCAGGTGTGGCCAAAAGGGCCACAGAGCTTCCAAATGCCTTGCACCTACTCCCATTCCCCAGGCAAGGATATTGGCGGCAGCTAAGTCAAAGGGAATTTTCCGTAAACCACCTAATAAAGGGAAGTTCATTTGGCAGGCCGTGGAGGTCCCCCCCCCCCAGTTTGAGAGGGGGAAACTCTGGCCCCAGGGATGGTCGACTCCAGCAGGAGTGGCGACAATGGTAAGTGGAGCCATGCACCCTTCTGCCATAAAGACTCGCATCAGGGTGCCCAGCATAGGAACTCTTGGGGAGCTGGAACCCATAATAGACACCAACTGCACCTGGTGCCTCATCAGCCCCCAGACTGTGCAAAATTTAGGGATAAAGACCACAGCCCTGAAGCATTCTATCCGTTTTGAGCAAGTAGAGAGCTCACTGATTGGGGGGGAGCCAGCACCCTTACAGGTAATCACCAAACCTGTAAGATTGGAGATAGGGAAGCATTGGGAGCTGATACAATTTGTGGTCGTCCCCAAAATGACTGAAGCCCTCATCCTCCAGTTGGCTTGGCTAGACAAGTGGGATCCTACCATTACCTGGGAAGACAGTTACCATAAACTGTGAGGCCTGTGCCTCGCTACTTGCAACCTGAGAACCAACCACCGTTGTGGCCTCCATACTGAAGCTTTCAGAGAAGAAGAATGCAAAGTACTTCTCCTCCCCCAACCCCCAGACTGCGCAATAGAATTCATCCCAGGGGTGAAAGTACCCAAGCCAAAAATGTACTCAATGTACCCAAGAGAAATGGATGAACTGAGAAAATACATTGACACTAACTTAGCTAGGGGGTTCATCCAACCAGCAAAATCATGGGTCACAGCCCCCATACTCTTTAAACAAAAGAAAGATAGGGGTGAGGGTCTGCATTGATTTTCATGGAATAAACGCTGTCTGCATACAAAATACCTACCCCTCCCTCTTATGAAGAACCTGCTCAACCATTTGGCAAAAGGCAAAGTATTCATCAAGCTAGACCTACAGGAAGCTTATTATCATAAGAGAGGGTGACAAATGGAAGACTGATCAATTGCCCGCTAGGCAGATTCCAAGTCAAAGTGATGCCTTTCGGATTCCAAGGAGCCCCCGCAACACATTAACAAGGTGCTACATGAGCACCTATACCAGGTCTTCATTTACTTGCATGACATTCTCATCTTCAGTGAGACTATGGAAGAGCATGTTAAACTGGTACAGCAGGTTCTGAAAACACTCCTAGATGCCAAGCTTTATGCCAAACTGTCAAAATGTGAATTCCATAAGACCTACATAGACTACTTAGGCTACTGAGTTTTGAGCAAAGGGATAGAAATGGACCCCGCCAAGCTCAAAGCGGTGCTCGACTGGCAGCCTCCTTGCATCCAGAAACAGCTCCAAAATTTCTTAGGGTTTGCAAACTTCTATTGGCAATTAATTCCTGCATTTGCTGAGATAGCATTACCACTGACCAAACTATTAAAAGCCAAGGAGACTGACCCCAAGCCAAAACCCAGCCTACTATTGAACTGGACCCTTGAGTGTCAGTGAGCATTTGAAGAGCTAAAGGGACTATTCTTGAAGGAACCAATCTTGCTGCACCCTGACCTGAACACGCCGTTTGTGGTGCAAGTGGATGCCAGTGATGTCACCATTGCTGCAGTGCTCCTATAGAAAAATTCCCTGGGCCGGTTGCAGCCTTGTGTCCAAAAAACTGACCTACATCAAAAGACGATGGGCCATTTGGGAAAAATGTGTCAGGTGAGCCCTCCTCACCTGGAGGAATTTTTTGGAAGGGAGCCTTTTGAAGTCTGGACTGATCATAAGAACCTAGAGGCTCTGAAAACCCCCAGAAGACTGTCTCCAAAGCAAGTCCGTTGGCTTAGTACTTCAACTGTTTCAATTTTTAGCTGAAGCATATCCCAGGCGAGAAGAATAAGTTAGCTGATGCACTGCCAAGAAAAACCCTAGTTTAATAGCAAGCAGGAGGAAGTAGTGCGTGTGGTTGTACCCCAAGCTGCTCAAATCACCACCCAAATCCAAGCTAGGAGTAGGGGCGACCACATGACTGACCCGATCACTGCAGAGATGAAATCTGCAATCCCTGCAGACCAGTGATTAAAAGTCAACCTCAATGTTCTCATGATGCAAGATGGGTTAGCCTGGAAGAGACCTAAGTTATATGTTCCTGCCAGCCTAAGGCTGAAAGAGCTACAATGATGCCATGACTCAAGATTGGCTGGACACTTGGGGTTCCTTAAGACCTTCCACTTGATGAGATGGCAATTCTGGTGGCCAAAGATGAAATCCATTGTTGAAGATTACATGAAGAGCTGCACGGCAATGAAAATGTGACTGGGGAAGCCACCTGGTCTACTTCAGCCAGTAGATGATCCCAGCTGTCCATGGGAGGAAATAGCGATGGACTTTATAGTCGAACTCCCAGAAAGTGGTGGGAATGCTATCATTTGGACAGTGGTTGATCTATTCTCTAAGCAAGCGCATTTCACTGCGTGCCCTGGATTACCATCAGCTAAGAAATTAGCAAAAATGTTCATCAAACAGATCTACAGGCTCCATGGAGTGCTGCGACGGATCAACTCAGATTGGGGAGTGCAGTTTATCACTAAGTTCTGGAGAAAGTTCCTATGGTCCTTTGGGTTCTCTCAGGGGCTGAGCTCTGCATTTCATCTGAGCATAAACGGAACTGCGGAATGAACAAATGCGATGGTGGAACAATACCTGAAGTACTACGTAGACTATTAACAGGAAAATTGGGCCGATCTGTTGCCTTTTGTGGAAGTGGCCTATAACAATGCCGTCCATAGTAGTACCAGTTTAACCCCTTTCCAAGTCACCAGCAGAATGGACTTTGTACCTATTCCTGAGCTGCCCAGAGAGTATCCCACTTTGATGTCCTTGGCCATGTGGATGGAATTGTTAAGAAAGGGGTGGGAAAATACTAAGTAGGCTCTGGGCCAAGCAACTGAGAAGTATAAGTGTCAAGCACATAAACACCGGTCCCCACAAGTTCCTTTCAAAGTGGGTGACCAAGTCTACTTGTCTACTAAATATCTTAAGCTAAGGCTGCCCATGAAGAAGCTAGGTCCCAAATTCCTAGAGCCGTTTCCCTTAGTGAAGGTAATAAATTTAGTAACTGTGCAATTAAGTCTCCCACAATTATTGGGGAAAGTGCATCTGGTATTTCTCAGTATCTGAGGCCACTTGGGTGAAAAGTTGGGACGTAAAAGTAGATAGATTGGTAAAGGAGTTTCACCAAAAAATTCCCAATAAACCAAAGAGGCCGGGGGGGGGGAGGGATGGTTAATTGGTATTGATTCTAACCCCCTGTCACTTGTCTCATTTCAGGACATTGTCATCACTTGAGTGAAGGCAGCCTGTCAGCCCTGGATCCATCTTGATTCAGATGTAGGGCTGCCACAGCGGGGGATGGGCATGTTGTGGGAATGGGAGAATAGTGAAAAGGGAGGATAGCCACAACAACATTCTTTTGGCAGAGCTCAAGGCTGAGTCGCTGGAGCTTAGAGGGGAGTGACTGGACTTGGCGAGAGTTCAGAATTGAGGTGGATTGGAGAGTGTGCCTTGAGGGTCATTAATAGGGGCAGGATGTGAGTTTTAGTATAGAGGGGGGGAAACGCAGGAATTCAGATTCGGGGTTTCCCCAGATGTGCCAACATGACTTCTCTAATAAATTCTAACTTGGATGGACTTTGTCTCTTGAGTGCTGAATTCAGGATGGAGAGTTTGGTTGGAATGCTGACAGATTAGGCTTCTCCTTGTTGGGGGGCTTCACATTTCTGTCTCTGACATGACATTATGAAAGGTCAGTACAGTATATTAGTCCAATATTGCTTTTTAAATCTCAAATTCTCTTTGCTGAGATTTGTTGAATAGTTTAATGAAGGCTGCCAGTCCCATTGGTTCCTGGATGAAACTGCACATTCACTAGAACATATGGATGATTTTATAAGATTATTATGGTTTTTGTTCAGGATATGGTAGCGAGTCTACTTTGATCTTGTTTGGGAATGGCCTACATTTGGATATAGACTCTTAGGAAGCAGTGTCTGTGGTCCTAATGTTGCAGTTTCTAATGCTTTTGAATTTGGCATTAACTTCCTGGTAGAAGAACCTCCAAGAATACTGTTTTGTAGTTGTTTCATGAGAAAGTATCAAAAAGGAGAATACTTTTCTTCTGATCTATGCTGTGAGAATGTTTGTATAATAAAGGCAGCGTTCAATAAAAAATGTAATTCTGATTTCCTTTCCCTCTTGAAACATCTCTGATGAATATGGCTGTGCAAATCCTTTGATGTGAAAAAAAAGTTCTTTATGTATTGCTGCTACATATTGTATAGAGCAGAAAGGGTGTTTTAAATCTCATGGCACACATTTCCCAAATTCTTTATAAATTAAGCCATGAAAAGCTAATTTTTTGGTTTTCACCTGTCCACCCTAGTCTTCATTTTCTCTTCTCACTCCAACTAATACTGTACTTGTGAATATATAGCTATGCCTCTTGTTTGTTAGGGTGTACAATTTCTTTCTTTATAATTCTAGTCATTGTTTTAAGCTTATTTATTTCCAATCAAAGACCAAATTATTTATAAATTTACATAGTCATGCATTATTAGAGAATTCCTGATGAAATCTACTTTGGTAGTGTTTTCCAAAAGTAAAAAGGAGCAATCTATCTTATGTTTATTTTATAATACTATCTGGTTCATTTTTTAAAAAAGAAGAGGCTTAAATACGGATACAATTATTGGCAATTATCCTGGGTTTCTACCTCTAGCACCATCATCGTTTACACTTATCCTAGATTTGGCTGAAGGTAAGAAGCAGACATATTGTGCCATAGTTTTTAGAATACTTTAGTGGGAGAGAACCTTTGATTCCTGCAGCATGCAATCTTGGTAAGTGGGTAACCAACAGTATGCACCAGTTAAAATTCAACAAAAGGGTTGCAGAGTGGAATTTTGCTAGATGTGTTTTTCGGCAGTGTCAAACTGAAGCCCCTCCAGGTAGGTTAAACAGCACCCATTTCTCTAACTTCCCCTTCTTCCCTGCCCTGTTCTGAACAAATGCTTTCTATGATTCCAGGGAGAGGAGGAGGAAGAAGAAAAGAACAGGATAAAAATGTTAATTTATTAATCATTGCCTATATAGCAGTTCATCTGAAATGCTGTTGCTATGCCAACACTCTGGGAGTTTATTTTCTTAATCCAAGTGAGGAGCTGTAGGTCTCCTGGCCTCCTGCTGTGTCATTTGAATATGGTGGTGGTGCTACTACCGCCACCACCACCGATGCAGGATCTGTTCTTTTGTGGGGGGAAGAGAAAAGGAAGGGTGAAATGGGGAGAGAGAAAGGAGCCTAAACCACCAAAGCAGTCAAATGCAAAGCAGTAAGAGCCTTTCTCAGTACGACTTAGTAAAAATGACACAAATTAATATACTCTACTTAAACCAGACCAAGATTAATGGTTCTCTATCAGAGCTGCTTAGTTCAACTGTCACTCGGCAAGCACGTGTCGGACAAAATCAACACTAATCAACATTTATTCCTCTCTTGCCCTTGGGTCCGAGGAGCGAGAGCAGGCTGCGGCATTCTCCCGCTTGTCTCGCCACGCTTTTCACCCTCTATCCAGCTTTGCCATATATCACCCTTTCTTTCTTGCTGTGCCTCTCCTTTTACGGATCTAGACTCTCAGCTATCAGACAACATTAGAGGCATGATAGATTTTCTGTTTTAATTTACATCTATTATATTACAACATAGCAGTTCTTGATTCAGGAGAGACTAGTGTCTCCAATAGACAGCCTCAATGGGAAGATTTCTGCAATAACCTATTAGGTCTGGTTAGAATGTGCTTTCAAATAGTCTCTCTCTCTCTCTCTCTCTCTCTCTCTCTCTCTCTCTCTCTCTCTCTCTCTCTCTCATCCCCTGCATGAAGGGTGAGTGACGATGCTCTGAAAATCCTTACATAAGAGGGCTTGGACTACATTAAGCTTCCTCTTTTGTGCTAAGGATCCTGAGGAAGAAACAGGAGGCACTGTGCCTTGGATTCTTCCTTGGGGTGCAAGATCCAATGCTATAAGATTGTATTATCTTATAACTATCTGGGAGATGCTTATCAGCCTCTATTTACAGCCAAATTAATTTCAAAGACTTTTGTGCAAGCGAAGCTTAAGGTACAGGTTTTCACCATATTTGTTGATTCAGACTGATAGCCCATTCAAGACAATGTAGTTTTTTTTAATGGGTTGATTTGGTTCAGCCTATTGCCATAATTCATAATTGGAAAAAATTGTGAGCCAATTGTTCAATCTTCTTTAGTTCCTTATTCTCCTGCCCAGTACAGCCTTCCTCCAGCCTCAAATTAAAATATATTTAAAAATATAGAAAGGCATATAAATTTAATAAATAAATGAAGAATATTTTTGACTGCTGATGAATGGATAGTTCCTGATGGTCTAAACAGGATCCGATCTGCACAGCTCTGATACATGAAAGGATAAGCAAAGTCAAAAAAAATGAACCCATAGACATTTTTACACCAGAGGGCAAGACTTAGATCATTCTGTCAGTTTCTAATAACTTTATTACTTTCTCCTATGTGTCCTTACATTTGTTTTTAATTTACACACGAATAGCAGTAGTTTGTGACTGAATTACTGATGTCAGTTGACAAACTGGTTGCTATTACATAAATTGCAGCATATTTCAAGAAGTGCACCCTTCCCCTACAAGGCCCAGCTTTTTAGCTGCCCGTCTGAAGTACTTCGAAGGGGAAAGCATTGTGACAGATATTTTTCACCCAAGAGTTATACCAGCTTTGTTAGGGAGATCAGGTTGGACACACCATTTCTTAGCTCTGCACATACCCACACACCCACATTTTTTCCCAGCAGACCTATAAACAATTCTTAATTATCTCTATGCTTTTGCTGCCATTTAGTATATTTAACTGTAATTTCTTTAGACTTTCTTTATGTACTTTCTGCGCTGTACTTTTGTTCTTTTTATTGTCATATATTTGAAATTGGAAGCAGATTTAAGCATATTTTCTAGAAAAGTGGTTGTATAAGTTTTTAAAAAGATTGATATCAAGGTAGTTTTCAAAACATTTCTTGTTGAAGATAAGGTTTAGTAGAAATTGATTATTTTTCACAAGAGTGTGAAGTTTTTATCTTTCTGTTGTTGTTTCTAAATTGTCATGTTAGGATTTGCTCAAGGTACAATATAAATCTAAAATTGCTTAACATAACCAGTGTTTCGTAAAACAATAATAAGGATTTTATCTTAACAGCAAAAAAGAAATCACTTGTAACTGTAGCAGTGTGAATAAAATGGTTTTAAGAAAACATTTTATTTCCTGTAAATGCTGTTAAAGGCTAGGCTAAAATGGGACTCCTTATGTACTCTCCCTTAAACATTTATCAGTGATTCTAAACAAGGAAATAGTGGCTATTTTGGGAAGATATTTGGGGAAAGTAATTCAGAAAGACAGCAACTTAATAAGCACTTTTTTTCTCTCTCACTGATAAAGGATCTAAATCTTTGGCTACTTTTTGCTACTTGGAAAACATTGTGAACAATCTCATAAAATGGTTGCCCATTCATAGTATAGGAATTATGTGAGATTAATTAATGATATTAATTAATGCATGGACAACAACAGACTCACACATACAGAGTTCAATCTAACTACTTGTTATATTAAGTAAGGCTCCAAGGAACTTAGGTGGGGTTGCACAAAGACTCCAGGGGGCACCGACTTGGTCCTTCCTCCCTGGCTGCCAAGCTGAGTGCTTCACAACACTGAATGTGTGGTCTGCCTCCTATTCAATCCCCTTCAGAAATGTTCTCCATGTTTACTTGTCTGTCTCTCTCAGATAACAGAGATAACAGAATAACAGAGCTGGAAAGGACCTTGGAGGTCTTCTAGTCCAACCTCCTGCCAGGCAGGAAACCCTATACCATTTCAGACAAATGTTGTCCAATCTCTTCTTACAAACCTCCAGTGTGGGAGCATTCACAACTTCTGGTGGCAAACTGTTCCACTGGTAATTTTTTTTTCATTGTTAAGAATTTCCACCTTAGTTCCAGATTGCTTCTCTCCTTGATTAGTTTCCATCCATTGCTTCTTCTCCTGCCCCCAGGTGCTTTGGAGAATAGCTTGACTCCCTCTTCTTTGTGGCCGCCCCTCAAACATAGGAACACTACTATCATGTTGCCCCAGTCACTCTTCTCATTAAACTAGACATCCTCAATTCTTGCAAACATTTTTCATATGTTTTAGCCTCCAGTCATTTACATATCATCTTGGTTGCTCTTCTCTGCACTCTTTCCAGAATCTCAATCTCTGTGTGTGGGGGGGGAGGGAGAGGGAGAGGGAGATCCATTCTCATCAATTTAACATATAAAAATAATAAAGTGAGATAGGAACCCAAAAAGACAGGGTCTTCTGGAAAAAGGCCACAGCCAGCTCCCTCTGCCATCCATTGTGATAAAAACAAAGCTTTCTCAGTCACTCTAATGTAAAGGTTTGGGAAACAACCTAATCTAATCAAATCAGAATAGATCTGGAAGGGACCTTGGAGATCTTGTAGTCCAGCATCCTGTTCAAGCGGAGACCCTATACTATTTCTGAAGGCAAGATGTTCCACTGGTTAATTTTTCTCAATGTTAGGAAGTTTCTCTTTAATTCCAGGTTGCTTCTATCCTTGATTACTTTCCAACCATTGTTTCTTGTCCTGCCCTCGGGTGTTTTAGAAAATAAGTTGACACCCTTCCTTTGTGGCAGCCTCACAAATATTGGAATACTGCTATCATGTCCCCCTTAGTCCTTCTTTCTCTACACTAGCCAAACCCAAATCCTGCAATTGTTCTTCATAGGTTTTAGTCTCCAGGCCTTTAATCATCCTAGTTGCTCTTCTTTGCACTCCCCCCCCCTCAAAGTCTTAACATCTTTTTTGTAATGTGATCAAAACTGGATGCAGTATTCCAGGTGTGGTCTTACTAAGGCTTTATAAAGCGGTACTAATACTTCACATGATTTTCATTCTATGGGTCTGTTTCTACAACCAAGAATTGTATTAGCTTTTTTGCTGCCGCCGCACACTAACATGTTTAAGTGATCGTCCACTAGGACTTCAAGGTCCCTTTCACAGTTACTGTTTTTGAACCAGGTTTCGCCTAATGTAGGTTTGGTTTTCCCTGCCTAGGTATAAAACCTTGCTTTTCTCCACATAAAATTTCATTTTGTTGGATAGGCCCATTGTTCATGTCTGTCAAGGTCTTTTTGGATACTGAGTTTGTCTTCTGGGCTGTTGGCTATTTCTGCAAGTTTAGTGTCATCTGTTTTAAAGGCATTAAAACCATGTTTTAATGCTTTTTTAAAGGCTAATATGAAATGGGAGGGGGCATGCTGTTCCAGCAGGCAAGTGCTGCGATAGAGAAGGTCTGTCTCCCAGGTCCTCCTAATTAGCATTGCTTAACTGGCAGAGCAAGCTGAGAGCTAATCCTGCCAGATTTTATTGGGTAGGCAATAACCAGAAGAGGCAGGCAGTCCCTCAAATATCTATGCTACAGGTGGGCAGTACCTAAGGTCCTATGCTACATAGACCTTTCAAGGTGACAACTGACATCTTAAATTGTACTCCAAAGCCCACTTTTATCCAGTGCTGCTCATCAAGCAGTGGTGTTGCAAAGGCATAAGGGTGGCCCATACATTACTACTTTTGCCACTGCATTCTGTACCAGCTGTACCTCAAAAAGGTTGTGTAGAGCTCATTGCAGTAATCTGTCTATGAGGTAACCAAGGTGATGTGATTGAGAAGTCAATTTCTGGTAGCCACACCAGAAATGTTCTCAGTCCCCTGAGAACATTTACTTTATCATGTTATGTTTCTAGCTCTCATAACTGAATATGAATTGCTATAGACCAGAAACTAGAACTGGAGTTGTAAAATACAGTAAAAGAATTACTTATTTGACCTTATCAAAGGAAGCCAGTAAGGGCAGTTACACAAACAAAAAAGGGTGCAGCTGGATGAATAGGAGCTGAATATGTTCAGCCATCTGCTTAGGTCACAATAGAATGTATATATGACATCTGCCTCTAAATGTGCTTAGAGCCTAAACATCATATTTTGTGTTGCTAATGGAAGACTCTGGCTTTTAAAGAAAACGTTTTAACTTTTTTGAAAATTGTCTGAAAGGACAGACTTTCTTTGAGAATATTGTGAGTTTTCCATATGCTTTTAAATAGTCCTATATAGAAGAATGAAGAACACATTTGTTTGTCTTGTGAATTTATTCGTACTTCAAGAACTAATACAATAACCCCTCAATGTACATAAGTTGACTATATATAAAACTGGGCATCCATAGGACATTTTCCTATGTTAGTTTGTCTTGTGGTGTCCCCAAATCCAGGTATCCTCAAGGTTGTTTTTTCTTTTCAGAATTGTATGGCCTGATCCCCCTTGGAATCAAGATGACCCTCAAGTATTTGTTAGAAAGGAAGAGATCTGTGAAGAGTATTGATTATTGTGATGATCTTTGAAGAAAAAAAAATAAAGAGCTGGACTTGTACTGTTTCTTGCTTGCTAGGTGGAAATAAATCTGCAATTTATACAATTACTGTTAAAAATATAGGGAAGCTGTAAGAATAAATGTAAAAGAGGAACAGCAGCATCACTTAAAGTCTCATACATGATATAACATCTGGAGCCTGATGTTTAGAAGACTATCAAGCAGAAGAAAGTGCCAGTGAATACGCATTTGAATATAGCTAGTAAAATTTATGAATGTTTTGTGCCCATTGCAGAAAAAGGCAACCTTAGCAAGTTTATGGCCACCAAAAATGGATTTAATTTTTTTAAAGTGGTACAATTGGCATAATTTGAAGTTGACTAGAGAAATGGAATCAGCAGATCAAAACGCACCATAAAAGTTTCCTGCTGAATTAAAGAAGGTATTAGAATTGCTGTATATCAGAACATGCCAGTTATTCTAAAATACAGTATTCTTTACTGTTCTTTATTATTTAATAAGTTGAATCATTACTTAATCTGTTAATCTCATTTAAAATAAAGTTTAAAGTTTATTAAATGTGAATTTGCTGACTGCAAGTTTATCAGAACATAATGGAGTTATCAGAACAGGATGCAGATTTCAATTATATTTTTTAGTTTGGAATTCTTGATTTAAGTTTTATTTATTAGGGAATGCAATGGGAAAAATAGGGACATAGTAGGGGGTATGCTTTAAAAAGCATACATTAATTTTAATGTATTAAAAAGTGAATTCACACTTGGTCTTGGTGGAATGGAGTGAAATTCAACCACAGAAACCCCTTAGCACACCTCAGCTTTATATATTAATCCCAGCATCTTAAATCTTGGTAGCATACTAGCAGCTAGAGCATACCTTCTAACATAGTATAACATCTCTGCAGAACAACACCTCAATCAGTGACCTAGGTGCTATATTTTGCACTAGCTGTAGCTTCCAAATCCATCAAAAAGACAGCTTGTCTAATAGTAATACTAATGATGATGTGAAGAATAATGTGGCCAAACTATCTTTCTCAAGAAATAACATACCTCAGCTGGTAGCATGTGCTTTTAACCACAGAGATCACTCAAGCATTCAACAATAATGTTAACAAAAGTATTGTAGTTAAACTACATAAACATGAATTTAAGCAAAATATGTGAGACTTCTGTCCTTTATGGTTCTCAAAAGAAGAAATACATTTTCGTTCTTGACATGCTGCTTCCAAAATGTGACAGTATAGTTTCTGACTTTGTGTATATAATTAGACCTTTCCAATGTATGCTTTCTGTATATTTTGGTACTACCAAGCTAGGATCGCATGTACACATGGATGTAGGAATTCTTGGTGTTAAAGTTCCAATATATATGACAAATATATATAGAAGAAGTGTTTTTTGTTATGTTTTTAGAGAGGCCATGTAGGAACATGGGGAGATTCTACTGCTGCAAATGTACTAGAAATTGGAGAAGAGGGAAGAAGTAGAAATAAAATCATGCCCTTCAGGAAAACATCTGTATCTCATGGACTGCAGGGTTTTTTTCTGTCATCTCTGGATGCAGTTTATCAGAGCTAGGATACTGCATGGGTTATGTGCTTTGCTCTGAAGCGGCTATGGCCTGACATACAAATCCAGAAATTATTAAAAACCCCAGTGAAGAACAGCAGGTAGAGAAAACTGTTACAGTTAAATATTTTTTCTTGCCACAGAGATGCAAGTTTTTCTGTTTTCCTCTCCCCGTCCTTTCTGATTTGGTTTTCTTATGTTTGAGGACTAAATGAAGTCATTTGCACACGTCCCAACAGGATTCAGTAAGCTTCCTTGGGTCAGTAGTTGCCATGGTCAGTTGTCTGTTAAGTTGCATATCAGTGATGTTTTATCCCTGATAATTAAATATTAAAAAACGATCCTGTAAAAAGAAGTAACGGAGTAGCAGGAGGAACAGATCATGACCAATTGTTTCCTAACTTTTGTGCAGCTCAGACAATTGGCTCTGGTGCTCTAGAAGAGGATAAACTAGGTTTACTCTCTGTTCTGTGCATGATACAAACCTTCCTTACCCACTCTGGAGCTATTATCTCTGTGGATGGTAGAGTGATGTGAGCAAGAGATAAAATCAGCATTTATGACAACCTCTCAGCGCTTTCTTCTTCTGAACCTTTTGGACCATTAGCTGAACAATTAGCAATCCTCACTTAGAACAAGGAGAAAAATGGAAAGAAGCAGCAGACCCAGTATTCTGAGGTCTCATCTGTTTATCATCACTATGCAATATTTAGGCATGCTTTAGCCCTGAAATATTTTCTGAATCATAATTCAGCCAGAAAAGATGTGGAGAAACATTAATGAAAAACACCCTATGCAGGGAGCTTTCTCCTGACTTGACAGTCCAACCACTCCATAACAGATCGAATGCTATTGGAGATTGAATGCTATTGGGGTCAACAAAGGCTGGACAATGGGATAGTTGGTATCCGAACTGTGTTTTGACTGTAGCCATGTTAATGGAGACCCCATATATTTCCCAGTAGCACAGCTGACATAAAAACAATATATCTCTTTTCTTTTTTTCATTATCTGCATGCCAAAAAAAGTGCCAAGTAATGTGAAGGAAGTAGTTAACAGTCAAAGGTCTTGCTCCTTTTAATATGAACTCTTTGGCCTGTCAAGTTGCACATATGTACTGATTATTAACAAATGTGAGAAAGTTGTATCTACAGTGATGATTTGATCTCAGAACCATTGTGTCATATCTTTCAAAAATCCTGAAGTACCGGGGAAGTACCTAAGGACTGGAAAAGGGTTGATGTGGTTCCCATCTTCAAGAAAGGAGAAAAAAAAACCAGACCCAAGAAACTACAGACCAATCAGCCTAACACCAATACCTGGGAAGATTCTGGAAAAATAATAATAAAAAAAACAGATCTTCTGACATCTAGAACCAAATAAGGTTATAATTAGTAGCCACCACAAGTTCATTAAAAACAGATCATGCCAAACCAATCTTTTTTCTCTCTGTGATAAAGTGAGTAAATTAGTAGACCAGAAAAATGCTGTGGACATAGTATATACTTCAGGTTCAGTAAGGCATTTGACAAAGTAGATCACAACCTATTTCTTGGTAAGCTAGAAAAATGTGGAAAAGACAACATCACCACCAGATGGATTTATAGTTGGCTGATAAACCGTACTCAACAAGTAGTCCTTAATGGTTCTACATCTACATGGGTGCAGTAAGTAGTAAGGTACCACAAGGTTCCTTCTTAGGCTCAGTACTTTTCAATATCTTCATAAATGACTTAGATGAGGGAATAATCAAATTTGCAGATGACACTAAGCTGGCAGAAATAGCCAGCACCCCAGAAGACAAGCTCAGGATACAAAACAATATTGACAGACTTGAACAATGGGCCCTATCCAACAAAATGAATTTTAAAGTGGAGAATAGTGTGTTCCACAAGGATGACTCCCACCCACCAATTTCATCATGCTATAGTTGAAATATGACGATGAGATAAACAGCTAGGACAACAGCTTTGTTATATGAGCTATTGCAACCAATCTCTGTACCCTATAATAGGATGTTGCTAAATATTATCCCAATTTAGTATGGAAATCTGAGTGTGTTCCAACTTCTGTTTTCAGATCTGAACCAGACTAACAAGAAGCTAGGACAGGAGATATCGGAGAAAAAAGTTTTCTACCTGAATTGGGATACTGAGATCTAACAATAAATTCCAGTGCATCTTAATACTTACAAAATAAACTACAGTGCAAAAAATAACCATTTGAAAATGTTAGTAAATCAATACCCCCCCCCTTTTTTTTCCTGGAGACTGAGCTGAACAGAAGTGATAAGGCCATCTTTAAACTCTATATTCCTTTTGGTGGATTTGAATAGGTGCTTAATGAATTGTTTCTAAAGGTTACTGCATTTTTTACACATTTCATTTGACTTTTCTCACATATATCTATCCATGTTTCACATAATATGAAAAATAAAGTGAAAAACTGGAGGTATGTGAAGGTTTTAAGAAACCAAATGGGATTGAGCAAAGATAATTTGAGAGTTCTATATAGCTTGCATTTGGGTTTTCAACTCTTCCTTGCTGAACCGAATGAATCTGATACTGTTGTGGATCTTCCAGATTGTTTGATGTCCAGCAAGAAACAGTGTTTATAGATTGATAGTCAGGATTCATTTATTTCTGCTATTTTTCTTCTACTTGCATATTTCAGTGTCATACTGAACTTCCAAAGATAATTTTTAATTTACTTTTACATACACAAAAAAATTCTTTGCCACTTTTTGGTTGAAATCCTAAAAACTCAATCAAAGCTATGTGAAAATAGCACTAGCAGACTTATATACCACTTCACAATGCTTTATAGCCCTCTCTGCGCAGTTTACAGAGTCTGTGTATTGCCCTCAACAATCTGGGTCCTCATTTTACCAACATCGGAAGGATGAAAGGCTGAGTCAATCTTGAGCTGATCAGGATCGAAACGCTGGCAGTCGGCAGAATTACCCTGCAATATTACATTTTAACCACTGCGCCTCCACAGACAAGCTCACATTTTTTTTCTCAGATAGGAATGGCTTGGAGCTCCAGTCTAGATTGTGTGTCAAGACTGACTCACATTTTCACCTTCATTTTGCTTTACTTGCAGCTTGACAATGAAAGGGAGGGAGTAGAATGGAATGCAATGCAAGGGTGGAGGGAATGGCATCCAAGCATCCGTTGGTTCTCGTGAGATATTGCTTCCATGTCAAGAACACACCAAGCAGATGTCCCAGTGTGGCTGGCTGGTTCCCATAACAAAATGTGTAGAAGTGATTGGTGGACGTAATGGACTGTGGGTGACCCATAGGGAAAGCGGGAGTTAACTATGCTTGCTTTTGTGCAGGAAACCCAGAGCTGGATTTGTTTCTTCTATGCCAATGTGGTTTACTCAGTAAAATTTTATACTCTTGGTAAAATAATGTCCCAGGAGTTTCTTTTTCTGGATTCACTAACTGGACAGTTGACATTGGGTTATGAATATCTTCCCCTGCTTCGTGGCCAAACTGAGCATTTTGCTGATGAGACCTGCATTTATTTTTGCAATATAAAACAGGCCCTAGTTCTAACCAGGTTACCACATCATCAGGTTTCACAATCTTTGCTCTTAAATAGTATTAAATAGCAAAAAAGAATTGCTCTCATTTTAGGGGAACTTTTTAAAAAATTATATATATTATCACTGCATTTGAAAATACCTGCCAGCTACAAATGTCTTTCTCTTTTCCTCTCGCACCAATTCATACTCCAGAATCATTCTGTAATTACTGTAGGACAGTTTATGCTTCTCAAAATTCACCCTTTTCTGTCCTTAGTCCATAGTTACATATCCTCACGTGGGAAAAAAGGCGGTTCCTCTTGGTTAGGCAGACAGTATTTGTCTTTCGGATTGACTAAGTCTGCTCTAAGTAGTTGAAACATCCCTGCCTGCTGTGTTCTAGTCAATGGTTTAAGTAGTCCTATTTGGGCCAATCCTGATAGGAAGATAGTATCAGTTCAGCTTTTCCTTCCTTCCTTCCTTCCTTCCTTCCTTCCTTCCTTCCTTCCTTCCTTCCTTCCTTCCTTCCTTTCTTTCTTTCTTTCTTTCTTTCTTTCTTTCTTTCTTTCTTTCTTTCCTTTCTTTCTTTCTTTCCTTCCTTCCTTCCTTCCTTTTTTGTGTGGAGGGAGAGACTATAAGCTGCAACAATGGTTTTTCCGTAGAAAAAAAAAACACACAGGTCTCTGAATTCTGCCATGACAGGATGTCTGACTTGTCAAAAATGCCTTGCTATTTTTAGGTACCATGCTTCTAGTAATGATTAGGCTGGCTTATGACAGACTGCTTAAAAACACTTTCATTTGACAGGATTGCTTAAGCAGCCTAATGTTTACATTCTTAAAACTTAGGTTTCTTATCTGAGAAAAGCCCCTGATTAAAACTGTACTCTCTGGCAAGGGTCATAATGCATTTCCTACTTTTCTTGGGTGAGGAATAGTTTTAAACATGGAGGAGGAGTTGTGGGTTAGAAAATACTGCTCAGTTTATATAATGGCTTCTTAAGACTGCCATCTTCCTATCTGGATTCCCAAACGGGTTACTTCTAGAGAGGGGGAAGAGGAATCCCACTTTCCAGCTGTCATAATTCTAGTGTTGTTTTCTCAGAGATAGATCTATTTAAACAGTAACTAAAAGGCTATTTCAGAAAGAGAGCCTTGCTGTTGTCCAGAGCCGCCTCCACTGCCTGTTAGCTGCCTTGAGCCATTCAGATTGTGAGCAGCTTACAGTACTTTAAATAAGTAAACAAACTCACTCACTCCCCCCTGCCCCTCTTCCATTTTTTTCTATACATAAAAATCACAGCCTTAATTCTTGACATCTTCAATTGAAAACAGCAATTTAGCAGGCCTGGAAAAAACTGAAGATTTTGAAGTGCCATTGCCAGTCAAGAGACAGTGCTACATAAAAAGGAATGCCAATTAGACTAAATTAAAAAGGCACGCAGAATTAGAATGTTACCCACCTTGTTCATCTGCATACTGTAGTTCAGTTCTTTCTGTCTTTGGGCTGATTATATCACTGCTTGAGAAGTTGTTCAAATGAGAACAATGCTTTAAGCCAGGGGTCCCCAACCACTGGGCCCCGGACCGGTACTGGTCCGTGGAACATTTTCTACCGGGCTGCCGGTTTGCTGGGCGCCGCCATCTTGTTTCAATGAGAAAGTGCTTCCGGGTAAGCTTTTCCGGTTGGAAAGTGGCGTTTGGGTCCTGAAGGAATCCTCGCGCTTTAGTTTCATTGAAGGGGGTGGCTTTGAACGAAACTAAGGCGCGAGGATTCTTTCAGCACCCAAGGCAAGGCGAGCCGAGCGACCGTCCCAAAGCCGTCCTGAAGCCCATTGACAAAGGTACAAAGGAGGAGTTGAAGGTGGTGGGGAGAAGCGGGGGACGGCTAGCTGGCCGGTCGCTCGGCTCTCCTTGCCTTGGTTGTGCGTGCTGATGCCGGTACCGGGCCGCGGATCATTTTGTGATGCCGGTACCGGGCCGTGGCACAAAAAAGGTTGGGGGCCACTGCTTTAAGCTACATAGACGATAGTTTCTTCACCAGCATGCCTTTATCCCCCTCCCCCACCTGCAGTTACACATATCCTCACTGCAAAAGGCCCAAGTCCAGATTTCTTTCCTTCCAGGAAGAGTCTAGCAGAGCAAATGGAGCATCGCTCCATGTTCCTTGCTGTAACCTTTCTCTTTTGCAGTTCATTCGCCGTGGCTGGCCTGGGGAGAGGGGAAAATGTTTTGTTTGCTTTTTCCTATCATGAGATAGATCACAGTTCTGGATTTGTGAAGTTAACTCTGGAAGAAGCTTCTCAATTATTTGCAAAAGAACTCCTGTTCCTTCATAGTGTTTCTCTAAAGGAGGAGAGCGGGCCTGGTTCCTGCTGACATTTAAACTGATAAATGTAATTTGTATGGTAAAACGCTGCTAATTTAATAGCCTTTCCTTCATCTCCTCTGCCCATTGCCCCACCCCTTTTCTCCCAAGAAAAGAGGATTGCAACAAAAGGCCTTTGCAAAGTGTCGCTTTGCATTGTGTAGAATGGGAAAGGTCTCTACCTGACTTATTTTTGTCCCCTTTGCTTCAGCTGTCACTGCTGACAGCCCTCATGTTTATTTCATCTAGCGTGGTGGCTGTCTCGTTTCCCTATCCTCCGATGTCATTAACGCACAGAGAGTGGGGCCTGCAGTGCTGAGCCTAATGAAATCCACTGTGGCTGTTCTGCTCCTCACCTCGTTACTGAGGCTCAAGGTGTCAAATTAAACCCAGCCTGGGAAAGGAAAGAGAAAGTGAGGGAAGCTTGGGGCGGAGATGGGTTGGGAAAGAAAGAGGGAGAAGCCCCCCCCCCTCCAAACTCTGGAAAGAAGGACGTGATCCAATGTCAGGCTGAGATTGCTACCACGGCTCTCGGGGAATGGAGTTAGCCAGCTTCCCTTCTCCCTCCCCCACACACCTCATTCCCTTGCAAATCCTTATTTTGAGGCCAGGGTGGTTGGAACCACAGAGGCTGAGTGGGCTGCTTCACTGAGCCTGAGACTAGTGGCACCTAACTGACAGCTGTTGCTGGTGCCTGCTGCTGTATTGGAAGACTACTAGATCCGTGGGACTGCTTTAGTGAGAGCAAACGGCATGAAACACTGAAGAGAGAGCAGTTAGCATCCAAGAATGTAAAATTCAGGTAAAAGAGTCAGCCATTCTCAGATAATTCTGATGGCAAGCAGCTAAGGATAGATAAACCTCAATTCTTTGAATTAGATCTGAACAATTTGGGGAAAGGTTAAGATCAACATTTGCACACTGCCTCCCCCTCCCCCTCCCCACATTATCTCTTTTGATATATGGTTAGCCCTGGCCAGGTTGGCTTTTGAAAAGGATCTGAAAACTTGGTTTCATTTGTTTGTATATTTTAGGCTGCTCAGAGTTACAATTGTTTGAGTCAGGCAGCCATAAACATTTCTTAAGCAAACACTTTATCAAAACTTTTTATGTATCTGTTTATCAGCTAATATATTTTAAAACATTTAAACAATTATCATTTTCCTACAGCAGCACTGTCTGCTTTTTTTCCAGACCAAATGAGTGTTGATCCATTTGGTTGTGACATGAATGAACTGACCCACTTTGTCTTGCAAGTCTGACATTGTGGCAGAGAGAGTGGGACTGGCTCAAAATCACCCAGTCAGCTTTCAGGCCTAAGATGGGACTTGAAGTCACGATCTCCTAGTAATGGTTCCTTAACCATTAGATCAAACTGGCACTCATATATATATATGTACAACGTTCCCCCCCCCCCCCACAAGCCTGAGATGATATTTTACTCAATACACAGGTTCAGATGTGGGTGACTTTTTGAGTGACTCAGTCCAATCTACCCCATAAGGTGAAATTGGTGGGAAAAATTGGAGGAAGATCACCTTCACTTCTGGAGAAAAGCCAGGATACAAATCTGGGAAACCAAAAAAACAGTACATATATTAGTACTGTTCTGAGATGTATCTTTAAGAATATACAAAATGCGCCTTATTCCCCATGCAATTATTCTGAATAATTCCTAGCTTCCTATGCACTTCAAATTCAGAAGTCTCATACACTTATGTTGAAGTTTAGTGTGTAAGCACTGAATTAACAATTCTTGTTACACACATACGCACACAAATTGATTTACAACTTCCCTTTTCTCTTATTCCAGCAAGATGGGAAAAAAATCAGAATTATATCCCTTTTTTTAAAAAAAAGATTTTTTTCCCCTGTTTTGATTTTTATAGCTTTTGTTACATCTTGAGCAGACTCAATAGATGGGAGTTAGGGAAGCAGTCACAACTAATTCGTAATAAGATGGAACTTCTCTTTGAGGAAGAAAGTTCAGAGACAACAAAGTAACAGATGCAGAAATTTCTTGGTTGCCTCCAACTGACAATTCATAGCTTGGCTGGTATTGCACCTAAATACAGAAGTATATTTGCAGATTTGGAAGCCTGCTTCTTTGGAATTCAGCTGTGGTTGCTAGGAGCATTCAGCCTGAGTGACTTGGTCTGCCCTTCCTGACAATGGTTGTCAGAGAATCCAGGCAGTTCTGGATAAAATCACACGTTGGAGAATATTGTATGAAATAATAAAAAAAATAAGAAGAAAGATTGAATATAACAAAGACAGTACATGAATTTACAATTGGAATTTATTTGGTGGAATTGTATTTGCTATTAATTTGGTGACAGGTTGAAATATCCCACTGAGTTATTAAAATTTATTCTTTAATAATCACATGTAGAACTGCACTTCCAGATTTATAAAAACAAAGTTATGACAGCCTCAGGGTTGTAGCCCTCTTACTGGATCCATGTAATAAATTCTGCGTATTGCACCTTCGATTCAATGTTGATTCCTGGAGACTATGTTTTTTGCATATCCCTATTAATGGTTAAGATATCAGCTGTTTTTTTGTATGTTCAATGTAGTATGCTTTTATATGTTCCATATTATTCTTGTAATGTATGATTTTAAACCCCTTTTAGATCAATCTCAGTCTTACTTGATAAAACTTGTTCCTTATCTATAACATTAAAAAAAGTCTATCTATCAAGACAGATGCTCTTAAAATTAACTTCTGGATCTACTGTTCAAAAATATTTTTCACTATGTCCAATGTTGAAATGTTTTGTTCTATTCTGTATGATCAAATTAAAAGGTTCTTCTTCTTTAATTATATTCTTAGTTTCTTCTAGTTCCTCTAGTGTTCAACATTTAGCATTCCATCCTAATATATATATATATATATATATATATATATCAAAATAAAAGTATTTTCCACTGGAAGGATTCTTATAATTAATTCCAAAATTTTATTTCAAATCCATTTGGATCCTTATTCCATTTGTACTATTATTATCAAAGTTGTTACAGCTTCAGTTTGTAATTCCAAAATCAAAATTCTAATCACCCTTTTGCTGTATTAGTTTTTTAAAATCCTTAACGTTCCTCTACTAAGGATTGAAGGAAACTTACCCAGTGTTTTCAGACTTATTGATCCAAAGATTTGTAATAGCTGAAAAGCAGTTAACAAGCGATTTCCAAAAATGATTACAAAAGGAAGTATGTGCGCCCAGTATCCTTTTGAAAGTACCAATCTTGTTTTAAGCAAGATGGCTATTCCTTCATCTCCCAGAGCTGCCAGAGAATACCAGTGTAGTTTGCAAGAACCCTGTGCTGCTTGTTAGAAAGGATTGGAGACGGTGGTAGGCCTGTTGATGGGATGAAATAAGAGTAGCTGGGATATGCTAATAAGGAAAAATCAATTACTATTTCTCAAATTGTGGCAAACAGTGAGTGGGCCAGTGATCATTGCTTTTATGTGCACTCTTGCCCTCAGAGCAGCAAAAATTATTTAAATGGAAAGAGAAAAGAGAAAGTTACTGTAAATTCCACACAATACGAGCTGAAAATCAAACATGGCAGGTGAGAAATCCAAACTAGAAATCTAACATACCAACGTTAGAACACCTGCCATTTAATATAAATTGATTGATTTTATTTGACTAGACCATAGTAAGTTTGCTACATATTTTAATGTTGGCTGCAATAAATTACATTTTGGCTCTATTTTTCAACAAATGTCTGATATTGAAACTTCTCTTGCTTCATAGATATATATTAGTTAAATTTATCATAAAATCTTTTAGTTCTGCATTGTAAAGTGAGGATAAATTGTGTTTACTGATAATTCCATTATAATATACCTTATTGTGTGAGTTGGAAACTTTGCTTATAAATACTTTTTTGTCAAAGTATTGGGATCGGATACTCCATTTTTCTAGTCAAGTTTTTAATGCATAATACAGCCTTTTTTTTTCTTCCATTCAATCATGTCCAAATCTCAGAGGCTACCTGGATAAATCCATTGAGTTTTCTTTTAGCAAGGTTTTTCAGGAACGGTTTGTCATTGCCTCTTTCCTATAGCTGAGAAAGTGTGACTGGCCCTGAAGGTCACCCAGCTAGCTTTGTGCCTCAGGCAGGATAAAATTCATAGTCTCTGGATTTCTAGCCTGATGCCTTATTACCACTACACCAAACTGGCTTTCAATAATACAATACACTTCTCCAAAAATGATTGAAGCAAAACTGGAAATATATTAAATTCAATTTATATTTTAATTGTACCAATTAAATTAGTAAAATTTTCAAATTCATATCTGTCTCAGTTTGAATCCCATTGACATATTAATTTTGGCTGTTTCTAAATATGAAATAGTATACGCTGTCTATCAGCTACTACAAGGTGCTATAGATACAAGATATTACATTTTGACTATCAAATACTATTAAATATTTAACAACTTGACAACTGGCAAGTATTATCAAATATGATTTGTCAGCAGCTTTTGAAACTGTCTTCCTCTGAACACTATGATTTCAGTTATTAGGTCATTGATTTGGATTGTTTCCTCCATAATATTTATCACAAGGAAATATTAATTATAGTTATATACTTATATAGGATGAATCATTATTTTGTAGATACTCATACAAGCCAGATAATGATCCAAGTAAACTTAACATAATCATAAGTGCCCCAGAAAAGTTATCTGAGAATAGTACAAAATTTGAAAATTTTGATGACATACAATCTTACATGTTAGTGTCACTAAATGCTGCTTATACCACAAATTGCAGTACTATTTCTAGCACTTTAAATGTACTACTTAGGGAAAACAAGGATTTACAAAAGCTGTAGTAATTTAATATTCAAAAAGTGATTCAGAACATGCAGGAGTATAAATACAGCACGGGGTTGTAGCACTTTAAAGCAACTGCAGCATGATATTAAGAAAAGATGAGGCTGCTTTAAAGTGTTATATTCTGGCAGTACTGTCAATCTGTGGAGGAGGCCGAGTCAGAGCTGGAACCAATGGAGATCAAGGGGGCGGCTTCATTGGCTTCAGAAAAATGTGGGGAGGACCTCTCAGGATTGGAACGGCTTGCAAGCAGGGAGGAACGGGGGCAGGATGACCAAGGGAGGGTAAGCAGTGGAAATGAGGAGCAACAGAGCTTAGGCGATGAGCAAGGATTGCCCCCTCCTGATCCCTGAGCATGGAGAGCAGAGAGAAGGCAGGAACAGCACAGGCCAACCCAACAACTCAGGAGGAAAGTGCCCCACCTCTCTTCACAAGGCACACCTGGGGACTGAGATTTAAGGAGACGCTGTGGGGAGGGGCGTTTCTCAGGAATAAATGCTGAATTAGTGGGGTTTTGTGTGCTGTTGCATATGTCTGGCTTTTGCAGGACTGCTAGCCTTGTTCTTTGCTTTGTGGACTCAGTGCCTTGTTTCTTGCTTTGTGGATTCATTTCCCTGTTGCTTTGCTTTGCTGGACTGCTCACAGCCAGAGGCTGCTGTGGGTGTGAGAGCGCTTTGCTCTGGGACTTGCCATGAACATGGGAACGTTTGGGGGAAAGGAAAGTTGGAACATTAAAGGGGAATTTGAACTCTCAGCTGTCTGTGCAGCCTTCATGCCTTGCCCCAGGTCATCACAAGTACATTCATGTTCCTTCACACTTCAAAACATGCTTTGCAGGTTTGAATCCAAATACACTGCAGAGCCATAGCATTGTCATTCTTACTGAAGTGTTTTCGAGTAACTATTTTAAACGTAGATTTTATGTAAAAAGAAAATAAAAGAATGGAATAAAGACTGGAAATGGGCAGATTTTTCCTACCAAAGAGATTCCTCTTCTCTGTTTAATTTTTCTCTTTGTTATACTGACAAGCCTTGAATAGTTGAATAGTCCCCACCTAGCAACAGAAGTGACCCTGCTTCACACTCAGTTTCCTGAAAGAAGAATTAGGGCACCATGCTCTACTTTTAAAATCAATGTCACAGTAGACAGAATTCTATATTCTAATTAAAGAAATAAAAAAAAATCTAGTTTTACAAAGCTTTCCAGGTTTCTCTGCATAAATTGCTGCTTCTGCCTTACTCACTGTCAACACAGGTTGACCACTGCTCCACACTACATAGCTAAAAAATTATTTCCCTTCCTGTTTGTGTCCTAAATCAGGTGGCCTTTCAGGGCAGAAGTGCTGTGCCTCTTCCTTCAGCATTATAAGACCTCCCAGGCAACTGAAGCTGACAGTGCTCAAATGAAATCAGTGTCAATATATCTTTTATATCTGGATTTTACACAACACCGATGGGTGTTTTACTAGATTCTTTTTTGAAGTCATTTAAGATTCTGCTGTGTTAATTTCTGATAGGAACTGAAGTTAAAATGACTGCTTCTTTCAAGATCCCCAAGACTTCCATGTACTGTAAATATTTATATTGTTAAATTAATAATTCAAGGATAGTAATTAGCTTAACTCTTTTCAATGGTTAAAAGCTAGGCAGCTAATTGCAGTTAGACCTTTTCCAATTTTCTTGGAAAAGGTGCTGTAGCTGTGATAAATTATGAAGGGTAGCCATATTGGATGCACCCCATGGAAGGACAATTGGGAATGGGATTCTACAGAGCAGAGCCAGGGGGTGGGGGTTCCTGAGTGGGGAAGTCTTATTTTCTATTACCATGAAGAGGCTTCAAACTTTCTAGAGAGTCTTTTTGTTTCAAGATGAAAACAATTGGAGTAATTATTTTTGTCTTGCCTAGGCTTCTAGAGGAGAAGTATGATAACTGCCTCCAGGGCCCCTCCTTGCTTTTGGGCTAGGCAGAACTAGACATGGACTGAGTTATAGCAACAAACGGCTATAAAATTATGAAAAATATGGCACTGTCCTAATAATTCATATGCCCTGTGGAAGAATTCTGTATTCAAGGTCTTTTAAAAAAGATATTACTGTAGATGCAACCCAAATCCAAGTGGGGGAGGGGAAGGAAATTGTTCCCCAAGATGGGGCTTTCTCTATATTCCCCTCATTCTCTGGGTCCCTGAACCATGGGATCAGCTTAGTCATTCTCCTCCTAACCCCTATGTGCCATTTTTGGGCCTGCAATTATTTGCATCATAAATATGATCTTTCCTTTGTTTTGAGATTGCTGCAGCTTTTCTTGTCCTCAAAGAATTTCAGTGTTGATTGCCACCTTGTTTCTAGATTGTAAGCTTGCTTCATTCCTTCTTTTGGAGCTCTTGCATTATTAAAAAAAATGCCTCTAGTCTCTATTATGTCAAGACCGTCAGGCTTCCTGCTTCCTGACACACAGCACGATTAAAACAATCACTTCTGACAACATTTACTCCAATCATAGGATGTTCTTGCTGCTGTTCTATTCTTTCATGATCAAGGTCTATGCAAAGTGTTCTGCATGCATGGCTACATTTGATCACTTGTGAGGCTACTTTCTGTGATTCAGCGCTAGCGTGTGCATTGAAGTCTGGGCAGTACAGAAACTGACATCGGAGGAAATATGAAGGCAGTGATAGAAATTTAAACTTCTGTTTTTTTATATCCCATATAGTATTCTATGTAGGATATATGGGGGTTCATTTCCTGCTGATTTCTGTTCCAAACATTATCAGGACTTGATTGCTAGCATAATTTCTGCATTATCTCCAAGACCATGAATTTATGGTGTCTTTCAAAATTTTGCTCTCATAACTTTTTAGGATATCTTGCTTATTGCCCTCCTACCTAAAATAAATTCCTTCAGATAATGTTGGGATATTTTGGTGGTACTTTGCAAAGATCAATATAGAACACAAATTTTAGTTAGAATTATCATAAATGGAACTATTTGTACAGATCTGCTCAGTTTCTCATCCTACTTTTACTGGTCTTCAATCTGTCATTTTATCTGCAGAAAATAGCTTATAAGGTTAATTTTTTTCTATGTTTTGCAGCAACAGTATCTGGGCAATATGGTCTGAAAAATAATCTCTCTGAGGAGAGAGCAGAGCAAGGGACTTCCCATTAAAATCAAAGAGCATCCAGCAGGATGTTGAGGCTGTTCTGAATCTAGCAGCAAACAACTACAAACTATTTTATTTATTTATTTATTTATTTGATTTGATTTGATTTGTCAATCACTTACAAGATAATAGGTATAAGTATAAACATGAGTAAGAATACAGGAAATAGGTACAAATAAATGGGGACAATAGGACAGGGACGGTAGGTACAATGGTACACTTATGCATGCCCCTTACAGACCTCTTAGGAATGGGGTGAGGTCAATAGTGGATAGTTTGAGGTTAAAGGAGTGGGGGTTAGAGGATGTAACAACAGAGTCAGGTAGTGCATTCCAGGCATTGACCACTCTGTTGCTGAAGTCGTACTTTCTGCAATCGAGATTGAAGTAGTTTACATTGAGTTTGTATCTGTTGTGTGCTCTTGTATTGTTGTGAAGCTGAAGTAGTCATTGGCTGGTAGGACAGTGTAGCAGATAATTTTGTTTGCTACGGTTAAGTCTAACCATAGGCGGCATAGTTCAAGGTTGTCCAAGCCCAAAATCTCAAGCCTGGTGATATAAGGTATTCTATTGTGAGCAGAGGAGTGTAGTACTCTTCTCGTGAAATACTTCTGGACTCGGTCGATTGTATTAATGTCCAATATGCAGTGTGGATTCCAGACTGATGAGTTGTATTCGAGTATTGGTCTGGCAAAAGTTTCGTATGCTCTAGTTAGCAATTCGATATTTCCTGAGGAGAAGCTTCGTAAGATTAGATTTACAACTCTTAATGCCTTTTTGGCAATGCTGTTACAGTGAGCTCTGGCGCTTAGGTCATTTGATGTGAGAACTCCAAGGTCCTTGACAGAGTGAGGATCATCAACGAAGTCATATCCACCTAGTTTGTATTTGGTGTACTGATTTTTTTTTTACGAATGTGTAGGACAGAGCACTTGTTGGTCGAGATTTGGAGTTGCCAAATGTTTGACCATTCAGACACATAATCAAGGTCGCTTTGAAGGATAGTAACATTGTCGGTGGTGTTGAATAGTTTTACGTCATCCGCAAAGAGGACACCGTTGCTTATAAGGAGATTGCAAAGGTCATTTATATAGAGTATAAAGAGGGTGGGTCCTAGAATGCTGCCTTGGGAGACAACGCTGTTAACTGAAGCAGGGTTTGATATAGCACTCCTTATTTTTACTATTTATTGCCTGTTTGACAGGAACTCAGTAATCCACTTATGAAGGGATCCGGAAATGCCATAAGAGTTTAGTTTTAACAGTAGTTTGTCATGTACCACTGAATCAAAGGCTTTGCAGAAGTCTATGTAAATTGCATCTATAGCTTTACCTAGTATTGGTAGAGACCAGATTAACACCCATTCTTTTTTTTGGCAAACCTCCTTAATTGTCATTTCTGAGGAAGCGGATTTAGAATAAGGCTAAGATGTGAGTTTGTTCAAAAACACTTAGTAAACCTATTAT
Source organism: Notechis scutatus (assembly GCF_049901735.1). Lineage (NCBI taxonomy): Eukaryota > Metazoa > Chordata > Lepidosauria > Squamata > Elapidae > Notechis > Notechis scutatus. The sequence goes on along the minus strand of NC_142011.1, from coordinate 110,021,504 downwards.
CAGAGCTCACTTTAAAGCACTGATTAAAAGTCCAGATTTCTACTAATGGAGCATGTTATTTGATGCATGTAGATCAGTTTTCCTTTTCTTAAAAAAAAGCATTAAAATCGGCTTCGCATGTTTTTATTTTCTGCTTTGTTGTATTGTCTGGCTTGATTCTAATTCTTTGAGAATTATATGCTTTGTTCTGCACATATGCAGATTACTATATATTCTGCTAAAACATGCAATGTGTCCAGTTTGCATCTAGTAGAACATAAAACCCATTGGACTGAATGGACCTTGTTTTTGAGTAAAAATATATAGCATCGTACTGTTGTATCCTAAAGTACAAAATAAAATGTCCAGATCTTTGCTTCACAAGGAATATATTCATGCCAAGGCCTTAATATTTGCTATGCATAAAGCCATGAAGGGCACCAATAATCTTTATGCTCAGAAAACCTTTCAGTCCTTAAAATATTACTACAAAATCCTTCTGACAAGGAAAAAGCAGGTGAGCCAACTAGCTATATACACAGACTGATCCAGATGGCTCAAGGTCAAACCAATATAGTACTGTATTATGGTGCCTTGTTTGCCCAAATGGAGTGGATAACTCAATATTAAATAATATTAAACTCTGAATTATTGGCCTATTTAAGTTACCCTATCTTTCCACAATGATAATGTTGATTCCCAAATAATGGAGTAACTCTGTGTAGTTCCAATATATAAAAATGGGAATACAACATCCTTGCTAATTCTGCCCAATCAGTCTATATGTATAATTAGTAAGTTATATGTGAGACATTTGTATTATAAACTAATTGACTGGGGGCACCACAAAAGAACCTTAGCCATGGAACAAGCCAAGCTTTTCAATAGTAGACATGTGCACCATCTTATATCATTTGTCTTCAAAGCATGACATCTACCAAGAGATTCTATGTTTTTGCCTTTATAGATCTGAAGGCACAGTTAAGATTATGGTGAAAATTGGCAGCACCCTTTATTGATTAATATCTTTTACATTCCATAATGATGCTGCATGGAAATGCTACAATTCTAATGCACGAATAGCATAAAAATTGAGTATGCCTACAGAATTCCAACCTGCAAAGAGTCAAGTAGGAGTGCATATTGCCCCCTGCATTATTTACTTTCTATGATAAAGGGATTGTACAAGTATTTACTGGAACGTAATCCCCTTTTTTTAGCTTGTAACTCCATCTCCATACTATTTTACGCTGTTGATGTTGCCATCCTTTCTGCATCCCAAGAAAGGCTGTGATGAAGCCTCTATGTGCTTTATATCATATTGGCAGTCTAAAATGCTAGATATCAAGTATGCAAAAATTCTGTTTTCTGCATTTATTAAGTAGTATACTGTCTTCTGTTGTATTTGGACAAACAAAAACATCCAAATTAACTTGATAAAAAACCTTTAAATAAATTGGTATCTATTTTCAATTGTCTTCTTTTTGGAAACTTCAGTCTCCAAACATTGTAGTCTATGCACAAAAAGCTTTTAACATAATCATATAAATGTGCTATATGGAAATCAAAGGTGTGTTTCCACCAATTAAACATTTGAGAGTTAGAGTTCTAAGTATTTTGCTGTATAATGTACAGTGCACACACAATCTGTATACAGTTATAATTTCACTAGGAACAACTAAATTTCTGACATCCCTACTTTGAATTACTTGTTCAGTTACAAATTCATTTCTAAGGGTCAAACTTGGATACTTCTGTCAAGGCCCATCTGGGACATTGCTATTAAAATACTGGTTCAAACAAATCTATGGAGGTAAGTCCCTAGTCCAGCTTATATTAATAGACCTATATAGTTCCCTGTAGAAGAATCTGGTCTGCTATGAATTTTTCCCTCGATACCTTTCTATGCTGGGCTTAAAAAAGGTGAAGCCGAAAATTTGATTTTGATGTACAGGTAATCCTCGAGTTACGAATGTAATGGAGCCTGCCAATTATATTCATAACCCGACAATTCTTGTAACTTGACAACAACTTGACCATGATCACTCCCTGCTTTTACCCACACATTTGCTAATTGAATGGGCAAGTCATTAAGTGCACATCTCAGTGTGGGGAAGACCATGGGGGGAGGGGCTAGCAACAGAACAGGTCACCTGCTTCAGACCACCCAAGGCCTCCCCTGATCCACAGATACCTCATGCAATTGCTTCCCCCCACATGGATACTCATTTATCTTTCAAGGATCTAGTGACCTGTCTCCTCTCCAGCCTCTCCATTTTTTTGCCTGCTCCCAGCGAGCAGGGAGAGCAGAGGGAGAGCAGGATGAGTGCACCCTGCTTGACTTCTCTGACTCACCAAGGCTGCCTGCCACTTCTGGAGCAGTGGGCAGCCTCAGAGAGTCTCCTCCAAAGGTTCCCAAGCTCATGTACGCCGAATGGAAGGCTTTGGAGAGCGAAACCCCATTGCTTTAAGTCTCCCATTGGTGTGCAAACACAAACTGGAAGCTTCTGGGTGCCCTGATCTTGCAGGATTTCAGGCACCCATTCTCTGCAAAAGCGGATAGTGCCTGAAGTTGCATGAGATCATGGCCCTCAAAAGCTTCCAGTTTGTATTTGCATGCCAATGGGAGACTTGAAGCAATGTGGTTTCGCTCGCAAAGTCTCCTTTCGAATGCTCCCAAAGCCTCTTTTACAAACACTTTTCCAGCTGAGTTTAGAAGTTTCATTTGAACATCTATGGGGTCTCTTTGAAGCAGCATCTCATAGGTGCACAAAAGAAGCTTCCTGTCATGCCCACTTCGGAGCCTGAATCTGCAGAGGAGGGCCAGTTGGAGCTGATGGAGATTGAGGGGGCGGCTTTGTTGGCTTCGGAGGAATGTGGGAGGAGCAGACCGAGGCAACCCTGGGCCACTCAGGATTAGGATGGCTTGTTAGCAGAGAGGAACAGAGGCAGGATGACCAAGAGAGGGCAAGCAATGGACACAAGGAGCAACCGAGCTCAGGCAATTAGCAAGGACCACCCCCTTCTGATCTCTGAGAATGGAGAGTAGAGAGAAGGCAGGGACAGTGCAAGCTGACCCAAATGACTCAAGAGGAGAGCACCAAACCCCTCTTCACAAGACACACCTGGGGACTGAGATTTAAGAAGACACTTTGAGGAAGGGTGTTTGTTGGGAACAAATGCTGAATTGGGAGAGTTAGGTATGCCAGTACAGACATTTGGAATTTGCAGAACTGCTTGATGGACTCAGTACCTTGTTCCTTACTTGATTTAAATTTAAACCAACTATTGATTTGTATAGATGAGTTTCACTTAAACTGTATTTTTTAGGTGAAAAGCTTAAAAGTATTTCCACATATGGTATACAGTCTATATAATTCCTAAAGCATATTTTCAGTCATTTCATGCACTGCTTTGAAAATTAATCTTGGAAAATTCTCCCCCTTTGTTTTTTACTCTGGAAGTTTCACCTTTCAGTTAAGACAAGATATTTTTATTTTCCAGATTTCCGTTTATACCCCAAGGTGTATCTTTTTTCTTGGGTTAATGGATGACCCATTTTGTGGAATTTTTCCTTCACAGATATTGTATATTTAATACCATATAAATTAGAGAATGTCAGGCTACAACTACCATGGAAAATATGAAAATCTCTTCTCTTATTTTACTCAGATGAAGAATTTTTTATATTTACTGAATTCACAACATAAGCATTTTTTCAATATTTCATTTACAACACATTTTTGATGCTTATATGTGAATTAACAACCTTAGGTAGTTCAGATCTATTCTAATATCAGATGACTTAACATGCTTTTCATGTACAAAATAACAAGTTTATAATTAGTTTTTTATATTTGTTAGAATATGCAAATTAAATGCTCAAGAATACAGTCACTGGATAAATGCCAATTAATTAACTTGTGGACACCTATATAGTTATAGATTTAAAATGATAATTGACTAACAAAAGTTATTTCATGATTTTGTGTCTGTTGGGCTTTATGACTATTTTAAGAAAGAAACTAATGTTTGGAAGACTTGTTGGATTTGTAGATTGTTTGGAGATATAAAGCAACAATCTGAAGATTTATTGGAGGATACTGGGAATGAATATTGCATGCTTTTGTGATTAAAAAAGTTAATGCTGCAAAAGGGAAGAAAACACATTCTCCGTCAAGTTATAAAGTGGTCTGATCCTATAAAAACAGGATTTTACTGCCAGGTATTGTGACTGTAGAATTAGTTAGAAATATGGATTTTTGTATTATATGTTTAATTTTCTATTTTCTTTTTTCATATATAGTTTTTAAAATATTCTCTAGAGATAGTAAGAAAGAGATGCAAGGGAAAGGTTTATAAGAAATTGTTCTAAGAGATTTCCATTCTGTCTGTTGTGGTAAGATTCCTTTTTGTACAGTGATTTTCAATTATCTTATGTATAGATGTGGGTGTTTTTTTTCTTTCCCTTCTTTTAAGTCTGTCTGGGGAATGGATAAAAGCTCCCAAGAGAAACATCTGTAGTATTGCCTTCTGATAGCAATAAACCAATGATCAGATTAATTGGATGGTGAAAAGTCATAATATGAAAATCAAAGTTTTTCTTCCTCAGGTATTTAACTATTTTCCTAGATGTAAATCAAACAACTTAGAAACTTGTCAGATGTTTCTCAGATAAAACCACTTCATTGCAATTTATAGGGCTTTCCATAACCATGTGTTTTATCTTTCTCATTAAACAATTTACTCTTTTTCTTTTTACAAATAAGGGGACTAAGAGCACTACTGATCGATGTTGTTCTTATATCTGGCTGGCACATTAATTTTAATGCAGATTCTATTTCAAGCATTCCAGGCCCTCCTGAAGTCAGTGTCCCATTGAATCGACTGGGTCAAATTAATACTAAGGTCTTACCCATAGAAAACTGAGGCAAATGGAATAATTTGCTTAAAGCCATATTCCAACTTGGGTTATTAAAAAGTGGTAATCAATTCGTTTGGCTAAGTGGGTGCAACACCTGAGAGTCAGTTCCATACCATGGTTAAGGTGCTGGACTAGAAACCAGGAGTTCGAGTTTCTTGTCATTCTGTAGGATGGAATCTAACTGGGTGACTTTGGGCCAATCAGTCTCTCATAGCACAACCCATTTCACAGGGTTGTTGTGGGGGAAATTGCTGGTTTCAGTTGTACAAGATAAAGACAGTGTAAAAGGAGAAGGAGTTTGGGGGAAATTATGTGATTTTTATCTAGACAGGTTGAATTTTTATTTTCTTTTAATAGGCTTGTGTAACTATTTGGTTGTGGAGTTTTTAGCTGGGTTAAGTCCACTTTAAACTTGGGCAGGTGTTTTCTGAATTAAGTGTGGTAATCTCAAATGGTGGGGAAGAATGTTTCTGTGGGGTTTTAGACTGTTGAAGTAGCTTAGGACTTCAAGAAATCTGACAATCATGTTTTCCACCCTAAATTGTTAACAGCTCAACATATGTGGCAGGACATAATTTGGATCTATAGCTTTTTCCCCCTCTGGAAGGAGGATTGTACTGTAGCCTGAAGCTGGGGGTATTTTGTATCTGCTTCCTTATCATGATCAGACTACTTTCTCTTGAGATTTTTATTTATGGCAATTATTCATTAGAATGATATATCTGCAGAAGCTAGAGGATCCCAAGAGATTCTAGGTAGCTCTGGGGATTTTCTGGCTAGTATGATAGAAACCTTTCTCAAATCCTTGATAATTTGATCTCTTAGAGGGAGATAGGTGGTCCAGAAATGCAAAATATAAATAAATATAAAAATAAATCATCCTGTAGAATAGGAAGATGACCCAAAAGTCAACACAATGCTACTGGAAACCCACTTCCACTATTCATACTTTTAGTTGTTTTCTAAACCCAGTTAAAAAAATGAAGCAAGTTGGGAGATGGTAAAAGACGATTGAACAAAAACCTTTCTTGAATCTGATCAAATGTGAATAAGAGCTCATAATCAAACTTATTTTATGGCAATAATAGTAAGGTGATCAACCATCCTCCTTTAGGGAGGACAATCCTTGTAAGAGTAGTTCTGTCCTCTCTCAAAAAAGTGTCCTCCTACATGTCCTCCTTTTTGATATTTGAAGACTAATCTGCAAATCTCCGTATTTGATTGATGCCGATCCAATCTGATGTGACATATTTGTATTTGACATGAGTGCGCCACATGCAAGAGTGAACCGCATGCAAGTAGCTTTGTTTCTTTTCTTCAATTTATTTGTGTCCTCCTCATTGTAAAAAAGTTGGTCATCTTAATAATAGAGGCAATCTTGTCTTCTCTCAGGGTCTCAAGAGTTTTTTCAAGTGACTGGGGACTTTTGGAGATCTAGCTTAGCATGAAACCACACTTGGCTTTTGATAACTTGCTGTGATATGTTAGCTAGACAATTCAAGAGTAGATAATTATATTTGTCAATACATAGTCCCTCTAGTTTTGACATTCAGTCAAAGGTCCTTGTTTGAGTTCAACTAACCACCTGTTTACTTGAACCTTGCTCTTCATGGCTTATTATGTCAAGGAAGACAGGGATCTCCAATAGGGTCATGTTATACATTCCTGCATCATTAAACAAGGCCATAGTGAAATCAGTTTAAGAGGAAAAATTATCTGTGGCCAATATTCCATTCCTGGGCAGCTGATCAAATAAAATTGATTTTCTAGATCTTTTTCATATAAGCCTTAGGCCTGTTTATTGTTTTTGTTTTTGATTCTGAAACTGTTAATATCTAAATACTACATGAAATGGCATTAGTTCAACTATATGTTGTTTATATTATAGGGTCCTTTAAGATTCCATTTTATCCTTTATATGTTTTAAATCTACATGAAGCTGCTGAATTCAGAGATTTAGAGTAATATAGCATACATCAGTGTCTGCTAATGACATATGACTTTATCCCTTTACATCAAATCCAATGAGACAGTTAAAGTTCTGAATCTGTGCTGTCTGGCCATTATAATTGCCTGGATAAAAGCCAAAAATTAAATTTAATCTGAGCAAGTCTCTTTTTTGGATAGTTAATCTGTTCAGTTGAAGAGGAGGAGGAGGAGGAGAAGTATGACTATTCTGAATGGTATTCCAGTCTCCCAAAGAATCAAATTTGCAGTATTATTTTGTTCTAGATCTCTTTAATCATTAAACACATATGTCCTCTGTGATATAAATACTTTTCATTGGTTTGGCATATGCTAAATCCTAACATTTGGGATACGATGTGGTGGAATATAGTCTGAAGTCAGGAGGGAGGGGCTGCTTTCCAGAACGCAAAGAGGCAGCAGAACTTGGAATGTATGGTTGACAAGAAGAGGGCTGAGTCAATCACTCCACAGCACTATAGAATATATCTATAGTACTATAGAATATATCTATAGTAATGCAGATAGTTGATTTAGTCTGGCAAGATTCCATCTGTAAGTGAACAACAACTACTACTCAGAAGTAACTCCATATGTCATTCTTGGCTCTTGGATCCCGACACAAGGTAACATACAACCAGGATCAGGGTCATAAAGATGTTAGCTAGCTAACCTTATTGTATAGAGATGGTCTGTCTATGGCAACAAATGTTCTGGTGGGAGTGACCTTAAAAACCCTGAAATTTAGCTATTATAAAATACTGAAGTAAGAGAATTGACCAGATTTCGACATTAACTAGAGTAGGCCAATGTTAACTGGTTTTCACTGATTCCCAGATCTTTTCTAGTCCACTTTTAAAGTACTATACTAACCCCTAAAGCCTATCATGGGTCCAGTTTTCACAATAGTTGAAGGAATGCTCCTTTGATAATTTTCGAAGGCCTTGCTCTGGGTCCCCTGAGAAATGCCATGAGCGCTTTTCACTGATAGTCCTCATTTATTGAATGCCTTCAAATATTATGCTTTTTTGGTTTTCATATTTAATTTCCTAGACTTTTTAATTGATTTTTAAACATATTAATATATGGGAAATTTTTGTTTGGACTGCTGCTTTTACAGTTTCAATTTTGTGAATTTCAGTTTCAGCAAACCCTCAATTTAAGGGAGAAAAAGATATCAGTTAAACTGGGGTGTCCAATAAATCTAAATGAAATGTTATGCATGTGCAAAATGGGATTTGAAGAGCAGAATAAGTGGTTCCATTAATTAAATGAGCTTGAGATAAGCATAATTCAAAAACTGCTAGTCAACACAATTCTTTTCAATTATTGGATCACATTTCATGATTGACAATGTCCTATTATCATTAGTCTGGGGGAAAAATGTGGGCTCAGGAATCCACCACTGATAATCCCCAAGTGAAAGAACACACACACAAAAATTTATTCATATAATACAAATCTGATGAAAAATCATGTTCCATCCTTGGGGTAAACAAATTTCATTTAGGATATTTCAGAAATAGCAATAGCACTTAGACTTATATACCGCTTCACAGAGCTTCACAGAGCTCTCTAAATGGTTTACAGAGTCAGCATATTGCTCCCAACAATCTGGGTCCTGATTTTACCAACCTTGGAAGGATGAAAGGCTGAGTGAACCTTGAGCCGGTGAGGATCGAACCCCTGGCAGTCAGCAGAATTAGTCTGCAATATTGCATTCTAACCACTGCACCACCATGGCTCCTGGAACTCTTGTTAAATTTTTTTTAAGGCCCAGTGCTCTTCAATATCTTCGTCAACAACTTACATGAGGGAATAGAAGGGGAAGTTACCAAGTTTGCTGATGATACCAAGCTGGCAAAAATAGCCAACACCCTAGATGATAGGCTCAAGATCCACATGGAACTTGACAGACTTGAACACTGGGCCCTATCTAACAAAATGAAATTCAATAAAGAGAAAAATAAAGTCATATACTTAGGCAAGAAAAACCAAACGTACACATATAGACTGGGTGAAACCAGGCTTAATAGCAGTAACTAGGAGAGGGATCTTGGAGTCTTAGTGGATAACCAGCTAAATATAAGTCAACAGTATGCAGCGGCAGCCAAAAAAGCCAATGAATCCTAAGTTGCATTAACATAGGATATAATCAAGATCAAGTGAGGTACTAATACAACTCTATAAAGCCTTAGCAAGACCACACCTAGAATACTGTGTCTGATTTTGGTCACCACACTATAAAACAGATGTTGAAGAGAAGAGCAATCAAGATGATTAGGGGATGGAGGCTAAAACATATGAAGAACAGTTACAGGAACTGGGCATGGCTAGTCTAGTGAAGAGAAGAGAAGGACCAGGGGAGACATGATAGCAATATTCCAATATTTGAGGGGCTGCTACAGAGAGGAAGGGGTCAAGCTATTTTCCAAAGAACCTGAAGGCCAGATAAGGAATAATGGATGGAAACTGAACAAGAAGATATTTAACCTGGAAATAAGGAGAAATTTTCTGACAGTTAGAGCCATCAACCAATGAAACAGCTTGCCTTCAGAAGTTGTGGGAGCTTCATCACTGGAGGCTTTCAAGAAGAGATTGGACTGCCATTTGTCAGAAATGGTGTAGGGTCTCCCGCTTGGGCGGGGGGTTGGACGAGATGACCTACAAGGTTTGTTCTAACCATAGGTGGGCTGCTGCCAGTTCAGATCAGGTCGCTCGAACTGGTTGTTCTGATTCTGCACACTTCGGAGAACCAGCAAATCAAACTACTGGCTGGCCCCATCCCTGGCCATTTTTCAGGCTGTTTATAGCCATTTTTCAGGTGAAAACAGCCTGAAAAATGCCCACAAAATGGCCTGAAAAATGGCTTGAAACAGCCAAAGAATGGCAACAAAAACCAGGCTGTTTTCGGCCATTTTCAGCCTGTTTTGGGGCCGTTTTCAGGCCATTTTTGGACCAAAAAACAGCATCAAAAACAGCCCAAAATGGTGTGTAAATGGCGTAGAACCAGGCCATTTTTCAGGCAGTTTTCAGGCCTTTTTTCTGGTCATAATCGGCCCAAAAATGGCCTGGTTTTTGGCCGTTTTTCAGGCCATTTTCAGGCCGTTTTTTGAATGCTTATTTTGTTTTACATATTTGTGGAACTATTTTTTCTCTGCCTTTATCTCTCTTTAATTATGCTCATTAGTATTTAGCAGGTATAGTCAAGGACAATTAGCTGTTAGCCATGAATATTCCAGTGGTACCATCAGTTCTTTCAATAAGTCATCCAATTCTATTTCTTTAGATAATTATATCACTCAAATTGCATTCCTACTTTAAAAACTGTCCTTTCTTTTAGTACAAGATGAACAGAAAGAACTTAGATTTTGTAATTGTATGGGCTGTGCAATTCAAGAAGTTAAAAACTTTTATCAGTGATGGTTAGCAGACAAATCAGTATTCCAAGAAAAATGATAAAGGCAGAGCATATGCTATGTGAATTCTGATTTGATTCAGGTATAGAAGGATAAATTGAAATCTGATTTAAAGAATATGACTTATTTTTTAAAAATATTACTTTTACTAAAGTTATATCTGAAAAGGTTCTTAAAAGGAAGATAAAGACTAATACAAACCAATATTAACTAAGAAAAAGAAAAGGGAAATAAATAAATAAAGAGAAAACTAAAAGTGCAAGAAACAAAAATATATATGAAGACAGGAAAAATGATACAAAGAAATAGCTTTAAATAGTTCTAAATATAAATATACATTTACTTCTTACTCCATAGTTACATTACCCTCTTCTTTCTATGGCCTGAAAAACTACCTGAAAATGGCCCCAAAAACCTGGCTGCAAGAGGAAGAGAAGCTGCGAGAGCTGGACCCAGACATGTCCCCTTGTCCCAGAAGCAGCAACATCACACTCTTCCCCTCCCATTCTTTGCACAGGATTGCCCAGCAACGGAGACGGAGAGGGAGAAAGGGGCAGCGTTTCTGTGTGGCACTCTCCCCTAAATGCTAGCAGCTGCTGCTGTTCCCTTCTCCCTCTCCGTCTCTGCTGCTGGGCGATCCCATGCAAAGAAGGGGGCTAGCAGAAAGGGGAGAGTGCAAGGTTGTTGCATCTGGGATGAGGGGATCCGGGAAGTGTCGGGGTCTAGCTCACCTGGCTTCTCTTCCTCTCACAGCCAGTTTTCCCAGTCTAGCTTGACACAGGCTTCCTTCCCAGGCCCCTGTCCATTTCCCCCTGACTGGACAAAGGTAGGCAACAAGCCAGCCCTCACTGGTACCCAGCCTCACTGACAGCAGGCTTGGAAAGGGCAATGTGAGCTGCGCTGCCGTCTGCGTCAAGGTAGACTGGGGAGGGAGAACGTGAGCCAGGCAAAGGGGCGAGCGAGGGGCGTCCACAGCATGACGGGCCTGGCGGACTTTCTAAGCCTGCCTAAAGGAGGGAGGGAGGGAGGGGGAGAGAGAGAGAGGGAGAGAGGGAGAGATCTCCGATCCAATCTTGGAGAGTTATATCAGGGCTGGCGGTGGTCTCTCTCTCTCTCTCTCACACACACACACACACGTACACGCGCACACACACACTGAGGTTGGATCTTTCTTTCCTCCTGCCCCTCCCTCCACCGGAGACCCCTGGATTCCCTCCCCAACCCTGCCTATCCCATACAGGTACCACCCACACAAATGACATAGAGTTGGCCATGCCCACTCAGTCATGACACCCACCCAGCCATGCCCACCCAGCATTATGGCAGAGAACCAGTTGTTAAATTTGCAGCCCACCACTGGTTCCAACTCTGTTAATCTTTTAAAATATTTTGTGGAAGGAAAATATGGTTAAAGTATTTGTGACTGAGATTTTTCGGTATACTTTATTGTCAGCAAAGCAGTTTCATAATAAAATTAATTTTTGTTTAATTGAGTTGGAATTATAATTGAAGGAATCACAAATTCTTTATTGCCTACAAGATGTAAACAAAGACATTCTTATTTATTTTATTCAAATTAAGTTTGCAAATTATTGGAGAAGATTGAGGCTAATAAAGAGTTAAGTTTTGTAAAAAAAAAAAAAACACTTTCTATAAGACTGAGGCAGTTGAAGGAATTCTCACCACAGTGGTTGAGGTAACAGGCCCAGGCCCAAGATGCCTCCAAGGAAACGCCAGGTGATTGGCCAAGTGCAATCAAAGACTACAAAAATGAAACACCAGCATAGACAAGAAATTCCCGAGGAGAGGAATAGAAGACTTGCGATGCTGCATGAGAGAACTACTACATTTAGAACTTCAGAGACAGTACAACAGCATGAGGCCTGACTACAGGATAAGAGAGATAGAGCTGCTACATCTAGACATTCAGAGACAGTACAACCCTGTGATGCCTATAGGAGAGAGAGAGGAGTTGCATCTACAGCTTCCTTTCCTTCTACTTATACTTTTAAAACCCTGTAAATAAAGTTACTTTGATTTGACACTATAGATATAATTCATTCCTTTTCCTGTCTAATATAGGATTGGGATAAATAAATACCCATGCAACACCGGGTTATCAGCTAGTGTAGTAGAAATGCCAGAATGGAATTGAAAAAGCTGAAACAGACATTTGACATGAGATAAATGAGAATATTTAAGAATTTCAAACACTTTAGTATGGGATCTGTATTAACCATTAACAAGCAAAAACTTTGAACAATAGTACAACTGTCCAGAATTCCAATTTCCTTTCAATTAGCCACATCAACAAAAATTACTAAATATATAGAAGGCACTGCTGCATTAAAAACCAAAACTTCCATGGAACATGTTTCTGATTATTACAAAAGGTACAAGTAGTAGAACCATTAGTTTAGTGACCATTCAGAATTATGACAGGACTGACAAAAATGACTTATGATCATTTTTCACACTTATGACCACTGCAGCATCCCCATAGTCAGGTGATCAAAGTTTGAATGCTTGGTAACTGGCCTTGGTATTTATGACGCTTGCAGTGTGCCAGGGTCATATGATCACTGTTTGCAACCTTCTGACAACCAAAGCTTATGGGGAGGCCAGATTCACTTAACAACTATGTTACTAACCTAACAACTGCAATGATTCACTTAATATGCGTGGCTAGAAATGAAGAACACAATAAAATATAAAGAAAAAAAGAAATTTTCTGTATTTCACTATGGCAAGATCTGAAATTGGATTTAAGAGACATTATTGACATGGATTAAAAATTTAAAATGTGGTTATTCAATATCCTAGCTTTTTAAAACGATGCCCTAGAAATTTAAATCAATGTAACAGAGAAGATGTACCTAAGCATATAATATATTTTAACCAATTTTAAGAATGACTATTAGGGCTTGAATGCAACTAGAAATTTAATACTGAGGATCTCACTAGGTTTGAGATCAGGTTCCTGAAACTACTTTTATGAATTTGTCTGGGTCCTTAGATTCCTTTCATAATTTATCAACCAGGTCAGAGATCTGAGAATAGTGAGATTGTAAGCCAGGCTCCTTCTCTATGTTTTTTCTCTAGGGGAATGTGTTTTGCACTTTCTTTGAAATAGTTTTCCTTTAAATTTGGCCCAGAATACATTTTGTCTGACCACTTTTAGCTTCTGCAGAGTCTGGTTATACTTTTTCAATTGTATGTTTATATATTTTTTCCAACTGCTTTGTTTATGTTTTATTACTGGTTTGAGCTGACATTTCATTTGCTCTTCGGTGCTGTCCTTTTAATTAGATTTTTAGGAATGTTAAAATGTTTTTTAATGACGTGTTTTATGACATTACATTGTTTGTTTTTTGTGGTTGTAAACCACATCGAACAAGTATTTTAATTCTGAAAATAAGGAAGCATGTTAATCAAGAAATTAATATTGACTCCCGACTCCTTCACAGACTCCTAGGAGGTGTCTTGGAGCTTGGGAAGAACTTGGACTAACTACAGCCCTATGGCATTTGCTTGCTAGATTTCTAGCTGGTTGTGGCCATACATATCTCTTTTTAACAACCGACCATGCAGTTGACATATTATTGTGGGAGATAGAAATTGACTTTCATTCTGAGTTCTGCCTCCTATCTGCACAATCTAAGGCCTTCTCCCACCCGTGGAAAGTGGCCTAGTGTAATTATGCAGAGAGCTCCACTGGAGCTATATCAATAAGACAGACGTCTGTTGTATCATTCTCTCTCAGTAAGGCATTTCTTCTCCCCAATTGCTCATATAGAATCATAGCCTAATAGCATCCCATTAACATAATTGCCAACACAACTAGTGTTCCGTGTCTCAGAGCCATTTACTTACTTTACGATTTTAAAAAAACACACCCAAACCAGCCCAAAATCACACCAAGGAGGTACACAGAAAGGATGCTTTGGCTGCCTCCCCTCCTCCCCCGGTGCTGATTTGTTGTTGGAAACCCGGGTGGTGCCGTATAAACATGGGAGGGGTAGGCTCAGCTGCAGGATGTGGGATGTTGAACAGTCGGACCAGACTCCTGAGCAGACGTGTGCTCAGATCTAAACGGATTCTGCCAGGCAAAATGAAATTCCCATTATTTTTAATTAATCCTTAATTAAAATATATTACTCCGCAGATTCCGCAAATCTCTCTTAATATGCAAATGCAGCCCATTCAAGGATATTTACATATCATTAATTAAAACGGCACATTCTTTCAGTCTAACAAGCTGAGGGCCTTGGCTGTGCCATGCTGGCACATGACAACTGGTCTGGCATTACTGAGGCCAAACAGTGCAAAGATGTTCAGTGTCAGCCACTCTGCATGGCATTATGGCTCTTGCCCATTCACCTCCAGAATTTGGGGCGCATCTCTGGCTGGCTTCAACTGCTCTGCTGACCCCGCATGTGCTGGGTCAACAAACAGCCAAGGAGTAACCATTTGGTATGAGACCAAGTGTGTCCTCTGAAACCCACCTCAGCTCCAAGATGCCCAATTCATTATCTCCAGCAGCATTCCTATAACTTTGCACAAATAGCAGATGCTACAGTTATTTTGAAGTATTCTGGGGGGAGGGAAAGTAACTCTTCACAAGCATTACTGTAGCCTATTTTAAGAGTCATAGTTCTATGAAAAAATTTGCCCCTTTTGGATTTTCTGAATCTTTGCATATTATTGCAGTGATTTCCTTTCAAAGCTTCATGTCCGTACTTAAATATTAAAAAAAAAACCTGAGTGAATAAATAAGATCACTGTTTGGTGCTTATTTTATTAATTTCATAAACCAAGTTATCTAACACAAATGGGCCAATGTAAAAATCTAATTGCCTCCTTAGATAGAACTGGTAGCATCATTTTTTTAAAACTGCAGTAAGTCCAACCAAACACTTCATGTGATCTGTAATTGGTCAGCACATTGCTGTGTAGGAATTTTGACCCATTCCACCATAGCAACTTAATTCAACCTAGTAACATTTGAGAATTTTCTACTTATTTCAAGTCTCGCACACCATTTCTTTGAAGGCTAGCTCCAGATTTTGACTTGCCCATGCCAACACTTCGAATTTCTTCTCCATCCATTCCCTTGGAACTTTGGGCTCATGATTTTGCTGCATGGCCTACTTGTGCTTTGATGGACAAATGGTCTGAGATTACCCTGCTGAATTTTATGATGCAAAGGAAAATTCATGTTGGCCAAGTCCTGAGAAAGCAAAGCAACACAAAACTATGTTATTGCAACCCTCCCGTGACTTGCTTAACAGTTGGTATTATCGAATAACATGTTTCATTTCCTGCAGAAAAAAAAGGATCCTCGTAAAAACCCCAAAGTTCCATTTTTTGACCTATTTGTTTTCAGACATTTCTTTTTGAGTTAGGCATGCCAGGCTTTTAGAATCTGTGTGGTGGGAATATGACTGTGGTGAGGGGAGTCAAAGTGTGTGAGATTTATACAAGGCAGAGTTGGCCCAAATCAGTCCTGATCATATAGTAAAGTGTTCCCTCTGGTCCTAGGGTTCCCTTTCATTTATCTCTTTTTACCAAGCAACATAATGCAACTGTATTTCAAAAAGCTTTTATTTGAATTTTTGTTTTTGTTTTTTAAATCTGCCTGCTTTAGTTTCTGACTTCAATTCTGGCCTTAAATAAAAATTGGGAACCCTATAGGTAGCAGGATGCATATGGCCCAGGAAGTAGTTTTAGGGTCTCAGTTAAGTCCAAGATGCATATACGACCACAATTGAGTCCAAAATTTCTGTTGCTAAGTGGAACATTTGTTAAGTGAGTTTTGCCCCATTGTACAACCCTTCTTGCCACAGTTGTTAAATGAATCACTGCAGTTAAATTAGTAACACGGTTATTGAGTGTATCTGGTTTCCCCATATACTTTGCTTGTAAGAAGGTTGCAGAAGCTGATCACAGGCACTGAAACCATCATAAATATAAGTCAGTTCCCAAGCATCTGGATTTTGATCATGTGACCATGGGGATATTGAGTTGAAAAAGGCTATGCCACTTTTTTCAGTGCCGTTGTAACTTGGAACAGTCACTAAATGAACTGTTGTAAGTCGAGGACTACCTTTACTTTAAAAACTCTCTCAGTTCCCCTCAAGCCCTTGTATGATTGAATTATAGTCAGGTCCCTGAGCTAATTGGGCTCTTTCTGCTCCATTTTTTAAGCAGTGACCCCAGGAAATGGAAATCTGTCCTCCTTTCTTAAGTTGTATGAATCAGTGTGAAGTTATGATACACAAGATATGTACTGTAAAATTAAACAAAGTTACTACAGGGCAACTAATCACATGTAATATTCACAATTTCTTAGATTTAAGTTATCAGTTGTTCATTATAGTACAATGTCAATTTAAGCTTAGAGCAGGGGTATCAAACTCGATTTCATTGAGGGCCGCATCAGGGTTGTTTGACCTCAGGGGGGCTGGGGTGGGCCTGGCCAGCTCAATGTCACTCGAGGCTCCGTTTTCGACCACAATGGCTCCTGCAGCCCTCTGCCAGTGAAAACAAAGCTCGGGAAAGCCGCGCGCAGCCCACCCAGGCTCTGTTTTCAGCTGCGACAACCTCATGCAGCCTTCTGCCAGCAAAAATTGAGCTCGGGTGAGCCTCCCCAGGCTCCATTTTCACTGGCAGAGGGCTGCAAGAGGCCATTGTGGCCAAAAACGGGGCCTGGGAGGACCATGTGTGGCCCTCCTGAGCTCCATTTTTGCTGGTAGAGGTACCGCGGGCTGATCCTTCACTGTTTCCAGGGCAGCTCATGGGCCTTGAGTTTGACACCCCGGCTTAGATTATGTTAAATCACTCTAGGAAAGGAAGTGTTTTAGTGACCAAATAATTTTGTATGTGTTTACTCATTGCATTGATCTCAATAGAAGTTACTGAAAACCCAAATATTTAGGCTTTAATCCAAAAGTAGTTTGATTTAAAAGTTTGTTTTGGTTACAGTAGAAGCGCTACATTAAATGCTGAAAGGAGGTTATACTAATAACCCATTTTTAGAACAGAATAACAGAATTGGAAGGAACCCTGGAGGTCTTCTAGTCCAACCCCCTGCTCACACAGGAAACCCTATACCATTTCAGACAAATGGTTGCCCAATCTCTTCTTAAAAATTTCCAGTGTTGGAGCATTTACAACTTCTGGAGGCAAGTTGTCTCACTGATTAATTGTTCTATGGAATGCATTTTTGTGGTTACCTAAATGGGTCTGCCACAACTCAGTTTTAACGTAATAGCTAGATATGAGATGCACTGTCATCATGTTAGTGGAGCGATTACTGCATCTAATGGGAGAGAGGGGTAGAAATACATATCATTCGAAAATATAAAAGTAATATAATGTCACTGGATGTCTCCAGAAACGAACCCTTTGTGACAATCAGTCAGGAACTGTGCCCAGAACAATGCAAATTGATCATCTTCATTGAGGCAATAAAAATTGCACCCAATTAACAACATCCCCATTATTGTGCATCCAGTGTGCCAAATAACAAAAAAAGTGCCTCCATATCCACCAGTTTCACCATGTAGCCAGCAATGATCCTGTTCTTCCCAATCACTAACCCTCCTGCAAACTGCTCAGAACCCTTGTTTTGGAACATGTAGAAGTATGTGCACCTGGGGAGGACTCCCATATAACTCTTGGGGGATCCTTGTGTGTGGAAAAGGATGGCCCTGCCCCACCCTCACTTTTTGCCTGCCTGCCTGGAACTCCTAAGAGTTGAATCTGCAGGGAAAGCTCCACAAAGAAATTGCTTGATTGTTCTCTGAAGTGGCATCTCGGACACAGGGATATCAGAGAATATTTGCATATTGGGCTTTTGGCTTGCTTGATAAATAACAGGATTTTTAAATCACACCAGTCACATGGCTTTCAGCTGTGTTCTTCCCTTTGACCCCAACAACACCCAGGCATGGAAACCAGGAGCAGAGCAATAGCAAAGGAAAATGGGACAGCCAAAAGGCTTTATCTGCTTTTCACTGGTAATACTAGACCTTGAAGTAGCCCCTGAACCAGCTTATGATTGCACTCTGAATGAATGAACAACCAAACAAATGGGTTTGTATTAATATAGTCTTGAACCATTCTGATTAGATGTGTGTGATGGAATTTGCTTTAAATTCTAATATCTACTTGGTTTCATATTAAATGAGCTTTTTGGTCCTTTTCCTTTACCATTTTCTTGCAGCTTTCCTGCCCTTCCCTTTCCCGTTCCCCTCATTTCCAATGGATTTGTGTGTGTGTGTGTGTGGAGAGAGAGAGAGAGAGAGAGAGCGAGCACTGTTTTCTCAACAGCCTCTCAGACACCAGGCATGTTTCCCAGAGGGAAACAATTTTATGAATTCTTTCTGTATCAGTAAAAAGAAACGAGCCCTATCAGTTGGCAAATAATATTTTATATGTAGATTTTCATATATTCCTGACATTTTGTGTTACACTATGGTTTGTGAGGTATGAATTCCCATGTGCTTTTAGATTTAAGTCCATATGTCTTATGTTTTCTTCCTGTCTTTCCCCAGATCCTTCATGGTTCTACAGGATGAATAAATTAGACTCAAAGGAGTACATGATGGATTTTCCATTATTAATTTTCTCTTTAGTTATTTGTATTCATTTTTCTCTCTCCTCCCTCCCCTCCCCTTTTGTCTCTATTACTCTGTGTGACTATATTTAGGTCTGAAATCAGCAATAGCTTTTTGTCTGTCTAGCTGTGTGTGTGTGCATGTGCATGTGCACACGTACACACACAGACACACACTGGAGGGAAGAATGCTGTTTATACTTTCCGTTTTGATAAACTGACATCCGCCCCCACTCCAGAGCTCTGTGCAGGGATTTGATCAGAGCCATTCCTCTACTCTGTTAGAACACATTAAACACCCACCCAGGCCCCTGATTCTGCTTCCATCGCCAAACCTTTCACTCTCCTTTAATGAGAATTTCTCCTAATTATTTCAGTGGCTGCAGCACAGGGGCCGCAGTGTACTTAGATCTTGATTCCTGGGACGTGACTGTTATGCTGATCAAGGAAAGGGATCAATAATTTAGGCTCCAACTTTAATGGCAGAGCTGAGAGCTACAGTAAGAGTCTGCAGGCAGGCTCTCTTCTTGAGGAGATTCCTGGAGTATTAACGCCTTCTACTACATTTTGTCTGCTGTTACTACCAGTTCTTGAAGAAACTTTACGTTGCTGTTATCTATGTTGTATGTTGTTCATTTCCTTCTCTTTTCTTTGCTGTGACTCAAGCAAACAGTGTTTGCTTTCCAAGTTTTCTCAGTTTACATTTTAAATTTTATTGAGTCAAGCTCTTTATCCTCTCTCTATATACCTTTAATGACCTAGTTTTATTGGTTAATGTGTAAAATATAAAAACACATCTCTGCTTTGCATTTATTCTTCAGGTGGAATGTGAAATATCACCAATACGTGCATACCACATGAATGAATAAAATAAAATATTTACTTTTTCTGTCTGAATATGGAGACAATGCAATAAAATTGTCGTTTCTGTTTGTAAATGAAGTTGTCTCTTTTGTAATTTTAAGTATCAGAGATGACCTTGTTTATTGGCTGAATATTTTCAGAGGTTTTGTGAAGTTCCAAGATTTTCATAATATAACTGGGAGACAGTTTAATAGAATTATAATATCTACTATGTAACTCTTGCCCTATTGGGTCATCGTTTCTTACCTAAATAGAGAAACAGAATGACTACGGGTGGTCAAAAAGTAGCGAGAGTGAGAGCAACTTCCTGCAAGTTTTTCCATTCAATTTCCTTGTAGGAAGCTGTCAGGGAGCATCGGAAATCTTCCTTCCTTCCCTCCAACCCCTCCACCCTTTTTTCCTTCCCTCTTCCATCTTTCTCTGTCATTTCCTCCCTCTCTCCCTCAAAAGTTTCCAGCTTTCCCATTTACTTTGCTTGTGGGGAGCTTGCAGGGAGAAAGTCAGTGGGGAAGCTAACGGGAGGGGTCATAAGTACTTGGTGGGGTGTTTATGATGTAGCTGTGAACGGTTGCTAAGTGAATGCTAAGTGAAATGTTGTAACTCGAGGATTACCTGTAATGGAGTGCTAAGTCAATAGCATTGTTTATGATGGGTAGTGGAGGATGATGGGTGGTGATAGAATGGGCTATGAACTGCATCATAGCTGTAGGAACAGAGGTGGTATTCAGCAGGTTCTGACCAGTTCTAGAGAACCGGTAGCGGAAATTTTGAGTAGTTCGGAGAACCAGTAGCGGAAATTTTGAGTAGTTTGGAATACCTCTGACTGGCCCCACTCCCATCTATTCTCTGCCTCCCGAGTCCCAGTTGATCGGCTGGGTCTTCTTTTGTTGCCCTGCACAGGAGAAGGGAGCTGGAAAGCAGGATAGTGAGGTGGGAATGCGGATTTTACAGTATCCTTCCCCTGCCACGCCCACCAAGCCACGTCACACCCACCAAGCCATGCCCAGAAAATTGGTAGTAACAATTTTTGAATCCCACCATTGTTTAGGAAGAGTAGTAGGAGCCATGGTGCCATTTGGGTTGGGTTGCAAGATTGAGCATTGTCCTCAATCTTGCATCTCCTAAATCACAAAACACGTACAGTGGTTTACACACAAATACATACAGACACCAAAGCCACCCCACACACTTTTTATGTATTTTCTGAAACACAGAGTGCCACAGCGTAAAACAATGATACATTGGTATTGTCACATCTGCCTGGCTCGCATCCTGCCATAAAAAGAAGTGGGGGTGGGGGGATGAAAGAGGGAAAGATGAACGGGCTTATAAAGCTTTCTGTGTACTTGATAGGAAATTGGGAGGGGGGGAACGACAGGTGAGAAGGACCAGAGCAGCCAGATTCTGTGTGTACCAGCATCCCATAGCCAGGCACCCTGAGAAATATGTGGATTACCCCCAAACGTCTCTGAGTTCTCAAAACATCTTTCAACCCGTTGGCTTGAAATGGACTGGTCATGGGGAGGGGGGGAGGAATGGGCTGGGCAAACCAACACCTTATTTTTGTATCCAGTGAGTGAGGTACTTCGGAGCTGGCATCCAACACTCTTAGTAAAAAGAACCCTTTGCTTTAATCAAATGGAGTTGAAGGCTTTTCTTTCCTAAGGGATTGGATTGGGGCGGGTCATAGGAGGAGCAAGGCTAAACATTCCATCCTTTTTTAAATATTTTAGAGGAACTTGGCATAAATCGGTATGTTTAATTTAAGGAAGCCTTAAAATATTTGTGTTAATCCACATTTCTCCATAGAATAATATGTTTTAATCCCCATTAAAAATGAGTGGAAAATTAATAATTTTCTGTAGAATTTTATCAGCACAATCCTATAGATCAGGGCCCCCAACCTTTTGAGCACCAGGGGCTGGTTTCATGGAGAAAGGTTTTTCCATGGTCCGGAGGGGGTGTGTTTTCGCATGCCGCCTGCATCCTGCAGATGGAGCTTCACTTGTTTGTGTAGCCAGGTTGCTGGCATGCTGTGGCCTGGACTGAGTGTTGGACACTCCTGCTATAGACTACAGAGGAACGCAGAAAGGAAATGAGAAGCCCTTTTATTTTTCAAAACAGAGAAAATCAAGGAGCCTGGCACATATATGTGGATGGAGATCCAGAATTTTTAACTGGCTATATTGGCCTATAAAAACTTCTTGTCACTATCAGCTTTGTGAGATTACCTGTAACCTCAATATGGGGTGTGAATGATCATAACCAAGTTCAAGATATGTCTTTAGGATGAACTCCAAATCATTGATATCAGTGAAAGAATACTCTTACTTATCCAGGATGAGCTGTAGGGGAAGTACAAGGGATCATTATGCTTGCTTGCTAGAAGCTGGAATTCGGGGGGGGGGCGGAGTGGCAGTAGAAATCAGTTTTCATCAATTAATTTTGAGCCAGCAGAAAGTAAAAATGGATAGAATTGCTATATAATGGCATGCACATGGAATATTTTTGTACAGAAATTTTACAGAACCGCCCCCCAACACACACAGATCAATATTTATATTTTGATTTCCACCACCCATTGGAGCACAAAACGGGAGTCATCAGAACTCTACACCACTGAGCTGAAGACCTGCATACCAGCAAAGATGGGAAAGAAACAGAACTAAAACACATCAAGCAAGCCCTCAGAACATGTGGCTATCCCAGGTGGGCCTTTATCAAATCTCAAAATAGACTCTGCAGGAACTCCTCCATCACAGGCAATGAAGAGAACAATAAACGAAGCAACGTTGACATTCCATACATTGCAAGAATATTGGAAAAGCTCAGGAGTATCTTCAGCCAACACAACATATGTGAACACTTCAAACCCAAGAATACACTAAGGCAGACGCTTGTCCACCCTGAGGATAAAACATCCAGACACAAACCGAGCAACGTAATATATGCAGTACAATGCAGTGAGCCATGTGCAGATCTGTACATTGGGGAAACAAAACAACAGCTTCATAAATACATGGCACAACATAGATGAAGAAACCCATCAGGACTAGATTCAGCAGTCCATCTTCATTTAAAAAATAAAGGCCACTCTTTTGAAGACAGCAGAGCCCACATTTTGGACAGAGAGACCACTGGTTTGAAAGAGGGGTCAACGAGGCTATCTATATCAAAATTGGAACAGCCTTCTCT
This sequence comes from Notechis scutatus, assembly GCF_049901735.1. NCBI lineage: Eukaryota > Metazoa > Chordata > Lepidosauria > Squamata > Elapidae > Notechis > Notechis scutatus. The sequence goes on along the minus strand of NC_142011.1, from coordinate 109,998,538 downwards.
CAACAGAGGAGAAGGGATATGACACCATCTATCTCCAATGTACAACACAGTCCTTTCAACAGTTCCAAGAAGGCTCCATGCCCATTTGCATCATCAGGTGACCCTGATGACACAGATAAACCTCCAGGTGTCCTTAATGACTTGTTAAAAGAATGCAAATGACCAGCTGACTTCAAGTAGTATAAATCCTTCACTTCCCCACCATCCAGTCAGAGATGAAGAAGTTTCTCGGATGAGAAGTGAAACGTCTTCAAAGAAAAACCAGAAAGTCCAGTTTTTTGTTGAAAAAGAACCTTTAGGACACATGGAATAACATAGGTAAGGATATTAGATTACATGAGGCAAACAGTAAAATTTCAAGTAAAATTTGGAGATGCTTGCTTGATTAAAGCATCCAGAGTTCCAAGAATTCTGATAAAACTAACAAAAATTCTTAGACTGTTATTTTAATTCTCAAGCTGATACTGAAATGTGCCAAACTTTAATTTCAAGGCACATCTGAAAAGTACTGTTTGACATTTTGAGAGAAGCAAAATGATTTTCTGATTTTTGGTGCTTTTTATCTCATTAAGCTGCACATTGAGAAAATTCAATTCTACCTGCACTTATGTCATCTGAACTATCTTCCCTAAAAATTCTTCCTACAGGAGATTTTCAGAATACACAATTATTTAGTAAGGCTATCCAATGTATAATACTTTGAATTTTTGCCATCTAGTTCCTACATACTATGCAGAAATAATAGAAGCTTTCTTTAGAGATATGTTGGTAGGTTGATAGAAAGAGGTGGGAGTTGTTTTGATGATGGAAGCATTATTACTATTAAATAGCTGACCTTTTAATGAAGTGAGCCTTGCAGCTTTGGGCTCTGTTTGTGAAATATGAACTCCTGGCACCCTTTGCCCTCCCCCAAATTATGAATTTAAGAGCCATCAATGACCAGTGATACTTTAAAAGAATCTGTGTCAATGTTGGATTGAGGATTGCTAATATTCTTCACATTTTGCTTATGGTCTTTTTATGAAACCAATTCAACATGGCATTTGGCTGTTTTATGGATGCATAGTGAGCACAAAATGGTCACTGCTAGGCCCTTTTCATCCATATAAAATTTAATAATCTATAGACACCCGTACATTTCCAGATGCACAGAGTTTAAGGCAGAGAATAGCAGAGGACTCATTATGGGTTAAGCTTAAGGTCTATAATACTTTAGGTTTGGTAGACATAAGCTTTCCAGTCTTTATCATATACTCTATATCCTTGGAAACAAAGCAAATTAAATGTAAAGGAGGGCACATTTTATGCCTGATTTTATTCTGGCTTCCTTAGGAGGCCAGAATGTATTCCTTTCAGTTTTTCCAATGAGTCTAGCCCTTCTCTGTAAGTTGCACAGTTGCAATGTCACTATGATTGTACTACATTGTTATATAATACATATTTGCAAACCAATCTATTGACATCTGAGGAATGATGAAAATTATGTTTAATGGAGGTTTCAGATTATAATCCTTTGCAGTTTTTTGATTAATTTGCATGAGTTTTTAAATTTTTGCTATATAAACCAAAATAAAATTGATAGACAAAATGGTCCCAATTTCAATTTCAATCTACTTATCCTTTCTGGTTTTTGGCATAGATGTGCGCAAATCACCTCTCTGCCTACTTAATATCCCATTCAATATCCTGTTCAAATCATCTGGTTGGAAAGACAGATCCCGCTTCCCATGTTAGAGTAGGTTGATGGGGGCAAGAGGAGGGAGGGGGCAGCCTCAGTTTCTCTTGAGGGCTTTGGAGGGCTAAGCAAGAAATGACTGATTGGCCTCGCCAAAGTGTTTAAACACCAGAATTGAAATTAATGTCCCCTATTTGCTGGCAAGACTGATAATACGCTGCAGCAAACCAGCTCACCAAAGTAAAATGAATGTTTGTTTATCCTCATGAAATATACATCAAAACGTGTTGGGGGGAAAAGGCTTAATGAGTGGAAGGACCATGGTTTCATTTTTTTTCCAGGCCCAAAGAAATGCCCGTTAGTTTCCGTTTAGAACTTTTTTTAAACACCAACATGTCCACAGCTGTGTCTCTTGCACATTAATAGGACTTTAATGGAAATGCCAGTTGATCTGTCCAAAGATATTGATGAGTGCTCCACATTCATATTAATCATCTCATTGCAGAAAGAAATGAACGGGAGGAGCCACTGGCTTTCTGTCAGGTGCCACTCCAATTCCTGCATTGCCAAGAACTAGCTAGGTTGTGTAAAGATTGAAGCAATTTGAGCCTGGATGATCCAGTGGGCTGACTAGACAAGGAACATTCTGGGCTTCTATTTAACATGAAAATCTTTAGGATCCTGCCAATAAATCCATTACCTTTAATTATATTGAGAAGGGAAAAGATCTGTCAACAATATTTTCCCATTATTATTCACACCCCAGCAATTTTACTGCTGGATATTTTTGTGGTGACATGTTTCCCCCTCTTTCTGGGGATGCTTTTCTTTCCCCTCCTCTGCCCCAATGCTGAATGTTCCTTGATTGAAAACAAGTTGCGTTTCTTTATGGCTTATGGCAAACTGCCTTGATTACTTCTACTGTTCTACCCATTATGTGAATTAAATATGTATTCAGTTGCACACTGCTTGCAATGTTATTGCAGAGTGACATATGGTACCAACTCAATTAGAATTAAGCTAGCATTAGATAACTCTTTTTATTGTATGCTTCCCAAACTATGCTGTGGTATCAATTGATGTTGTATTAATAGAAGGCCCTAGTTACTTTTTGCTGCCAATGTCCAGGCCATGTTGGCAAGGGGCAAGGGCAAACCAGTTGCTTATGCAATCATTTTCCATCTATAACAAAACAATAGTACTAAGTCCTGTATATATCCTCACTTCATGCGATGTCCAGCTAATAAATGTTGGGGACAAATAGAAGGATAGAAAGATATCAGTGTGATGAAAGGGTTAGTCTTACGCCAGTTCTGTGTCAGCCTTGGAAGCCATTTTTTACTTGGAAGCTTTGAGGCTGCCACATTCAGTGCCTGGGAATTTGGGAGGGGGGATTTCATAGTGGGGTAGAAGACTAGACACAAACAACTCTCAGATTCAGGTTTTCCCAGATGTGCCAATATGACAATTCGAATAAAATGGAACTTTGAGGAATTGTTTGTTTCAGAATTTATTGTTTTGGAGTTGGCTAGTTGGAACGCTGACATTCTGTTTGTTTCTCAAAAAAAAGTTCTCTGAATTGGGCAGGGTGGTGGTGGTGTTTCCATTCTTGCCTTTACTTGACCATGATATCTTTCTGGATTGACTCAGAGAATTAGGGGGGACTGCATGTTGTTGTGGTGGTTCACCTTTCTCTGGGGTTGATTCCAGTTGATGGTGAGCAAGGATGACACAAGAGTGGCCACTCTCACTCTCCTATTTAACATTTACATGAGACAGTTGGCTGAACTCATCTGTCACCATGGCATGAGATATGATACTCAGCTGTACATCTATTCCCTTGGCAAGTGATGCTGTGGATATCCTATCTTGAGGTCTGGAAACTGTGAGGATCTGGGATGGGGAACAACAGTCTTCAACAGAACCTTGGCAAGGCTAAATGCAGGGATGGGATTCTACTGGTTTGGACCGCTTCGGGCGAACTGTTTGTTATGATTCTGTGCAGTTTGGAGAACCAGCAAATTGCACCAATGGCTGGCCCCGCCCCTCTCCGCTCACCCCATCCCATCACTCCTTATTTCGCCTGCCTGCCATCACTGCCTTTGACTGCCTGCCAGCCAGCCATTGCTGCCTGCCTTCTGCCGTGGCCCTGCCTGAACTGATCTCCCTGGGTGAGTGAGCAAGCCCTAGTTGCCTACCTGCTGCTGCTGCCGCTGCCAGTCTTGTTGAGTCCCGGGTCGCCCAGCCACCATCTTCACCTGCCTGCCATTGCTGCCTGCCTTTGCTTTTCGGTAAGTGAGGCTCTGCAAACAAGCCCTGGTCACCTACCTGCTGCTACTGCTCACTTTTCTCCCCCACCGCTTGCCTTTTGCCACTGCCACCAAAAACAGGTCACTGAAGAACACGTGGAGCGGCTCCATGTGCTCTCTGGGTCAGCGGCTGCTTCTCTCCCTTGCTGGGAGAGCAAGGGAGTCTTTCACAGCACAGCAAAATTTAGCTTTGGGTCTTGCAAGTCCCACTCCCATCAGGAAACAGCTCCGGCCAGCAGAGAAGCAGCCAGGTTGAATCCTGTTTCTCTCTGCCACCCAGAGGCATTTCCCGATGGGAGTGGGACTTGCAGGACCCAAAGCTAAATTTCGCTTTGCCGTGAAAGAGTCTCTTGCTCTCCCAGCAAGAGCAGCAGGGGAGAGAAAACAGGTCACTGGAGAATATCTGGAGTGGCTCCATGTGGTCTCTGGGTCAGCAGCTGCTTTTCTCTGCCACAGCTCTTGCCCTTGATTGAGTCTGGGACAGCTGCAAGGAGCAGAGGCTGGAAGCCCCGATGTACCACATGGGTGGCTGCAGGGGCGAACAGCTGATGGGTGGTGGTGGGAGCTGATCCTGAAAGCCCCAACACCACCAGAATCGCTGCCATTGCCTTCCTTGCCGACATTCAATTGCCTCGCTGCCACTACATCCCCGCCCCCCAGGTATGGTGAGCTCCAGACTGGGGCTTGCCTTCCCCCCACCCCATGCCATGCTTGCTTTTTTCCCCACGCCATGCTTCCCCATCAGAGAAGCAGGGCTGGAAAGGGTGGTCGACTACCAGCCACGGCCTCGCCCTGTAGCCAGCCCCATAGGCCTGCAGCCACCTCCCGGCCAGCCGGCTGACCACCTGCCTCAAACTGCTGCTCCCGGCAACTTTTCTCTGCGCTGAGACACTGATGCCGCTGCTCTCACCATGGAGGGGAGTGAGAGAGAGGGTAGGGGAGAGAGGGGGGGCATCTCTGCACAGAGAAAAGTCATGTGTCTCCCCATATTCCTCTTACCACAAGCAGCCTCTTGCAGCACCTTTAAATTTAGCGTGCTTCACAACTGAGGAAGAGGAGGGGACGAAGCTGCTCGCGGTGAGAGGACTATGAGGAGACACATGACTTTCCACGCCAAGCTGCTTTCACCATGGAGACAAGAGAGAGAGAGAGATGAGAGAGAGAAAGAGAGAGAAAGAAAAATGAGAGAGAGAAAGAGAGAGAAAGAAAAATGAGAAACAGAAACAGAGGGAGAAAGAAAGAAAAAGTGATGAGAGAGATGAGAAACAGAGAGGGAGAAAGAAAGAAAGAAAGAAAGAAAGAAAGAAAGAAAGAAAGAAAGAAAGAAAGAAAAAAAGAAAGAGAAAGAAAGAAAGAAAGAGAAAGAAAGAAAGAAAGAAAGAAGAAAGAAAGAAAGAAGAAAGAAAGAAAGAAAGAAAGAAAGAAAGAAAGAAAGAAAGAAAGAAAGAAAGAAAGAAAGAAAGAAAGAGAAAGAAAGAAAGAAAGAAAGATGAGAGAGAGAAATGAGAGAGATGTGAAACAGAGAGAAGAGAGAGAGAAGTGAGAGAGAAAATAGAAAAATGGCTCTTTGAGTGTTTAAGGTTGCAGACCCCTGGGTTAGGCAAACACCATGGTTGTTAAGTGAACCTTGGGGTCATTAAGCGAACACTGTGGTTGTTAAAACAAGTCCATTTTCCCAATGTGCATTTTTAACTGGAAACCAGAAGGAATTGTTGGAAACTGGCAAAAAACATAGAAAACCTCAGTCACATGATGTTGTAACTGGTCATAAGTCTGTGTGTGCATGTACGTGTATGTGTGTGTGTGTGCGTGGCTGTCAAAACTCAAAAAACAGGTCAAGTAGCTCTGGGGAGGTCAGTCATAAATTAGAACACTTGCTAAGCAACCAGCCATTAAGCGAGGACCACTTGTACTTGGTTTGCCAGTCACATGGCCACACCCACCCAGTCACATGACCACCTAGCCATGAGCACCAAGTCTCATGACCACTTAGCCACGGCCACCAACCAAGCCACACCCATCTACAAGCCATGCCCACAGAACTGGTTGTTAAAAAATTTGAATCCTATCACTGACTAAGTGGTTTTGGATTTGGAGGCCCTCTGGTCTAGGACTGTGGAGTAAGCTGGTAGTCTGCCCCAAATAGACCCTGTGTGCAATCTGGTAGTCTTCCTGAACCACAACACCTACTTGAGTAGGTGACTGGCATAGTTGGGGGGAACTTTGCACAACTTTATATTTATGCCAGTTGCACTTGTTCCTGGATCAAGAGGACCCACTCACAGTTACTCATGTCCTGGTCACCTTCTAGTTGGATGATTACAATACATTCTGCCCTTGAGAAGTATCCAGAAACTTCAGTTGGTGCAAAATATAGAAGCACAAGCAGTTATGGAGCACATAGTGCACCTCTGCTATGTGAAGTGCATTGGTTACCAGTTTGTTTCCAGATCCAAGACAAAATGCTTGTGTTGACCTGTAAAATCCTACATAGCTTGAGACTAGCCTCTTCCCTGTTTTATCTACCCATCCCATCAGATCCAACATAATGGGGATATTATGCATTCCACAGTCTAGAGAGCTTCATTTGGTGGGCCCTATGCTGTTTGGTTGTGGTACCCACATTGTAGAATCTTCTTTCAGACATGAGATTCCTTCATCACTCCTGAAGTTTTGAAGAAGACCTGGTTATGATCTAGGGACTCCAAGGGATTAAGTGACCTAGTGAGATGGATCCCTTATTGATAATATTCCTCTACCTTTCTGTTTTAGTTTTGATTTTATAGTTTTTAATGCTTTTAAAATTATTACATGATTGTTTTATATTTCTACTGTTTTATTGGATTGTTGTATCTTACCCAGAGCTTTCTGTGTGATGAGAGACAATGTAAATGTAATAAGCAAACAAATAGAAACTATCTAATCCAAATGAATGTGTGTGTGTGTGTGTGTGTGTTCAGTTCTAAATAGCATTGCAAGTTCTAGCAAATTCAGTTCTCATTTTCTATTATTTTATTTGTATGTGACTGTCTGAGTAGTTTGTCAATGTGCATTTTAATAAATTGTAATACATTTGCTTTTCTTGATAATAAGTTAGTATACCCTCTGATACAAATAATATATTAAAAGTATATGAATATGTAGAAAATCAGTGTTCAAAAGAGAATTTAAAAAGGCATAGGCAACCAAGTTTTAAGGCGGTATCCATCAAGGTATGTCATTTAAACAAATGTGGGACTACAAAACTTCAATAACAACAGACCTTGCCTATTATCCCATGTAGACAATACATTTAGAATCAATTCAGTTAAACCAGGGCTGTCAAACTCCCAGACCAAGGGCCAGATGCGTTATGCGCTGTCCCGGTTTAGCAAAGGGGAAAAAAGTCACGATACATCACATGACAATGCCATGACAACGTGAGTTTGATACCCCTGAGTTAAACTAATATAGCTTCCAAAGCTGACACATATGACTAGATATGTAAGTCAAACTATGAGACACATTTCCTTTTAACAATCAACACTTTTTAAAAACTTTTTCCATTACTGCTTTTAAAAATAATTGTTTCAGTCCTTTGCCCTTAAACAGTTAGGCTGTTTAAGTCCTTGTTCATCTGAGCAAAATGAGATAGACGTCTAATGCAAACACTGATGGATCTCTTTTTTTTCACTACCTACAAGTGAGACTCAAATTGTGATGATACTTGCTAGGACTGGGCCTCCCATCCCACTAACAACATGACAGTGGCTCATTAACTGTTTTTAGGGGATATATCTTCATGTTGTCACTTTTAACTCATTCGTAGCCCATGCAGAGGCATCTTAAAGCTGTATTTAATATTGTTTCTTCTTCCAGCAAAGGTGACCTGTCCTGTCTCACTGATAAAGTTGATAATTAGGTTGGGACCTGCCCCTTTTCACTTGGCTACTTTAGGCTGCTATGCGGACACATTCTTTCCCACCGAGCGCTGCCATCCATGCCATGGGTGGTTTGGACTGCTGGAGAAAACTGAGTGCATCTGGATCCTGCAGATGATCTGACCTGGCATTAGGGAGAGTCCATACATAGATGGGGTTAGCGCTCTGCTGGAGCACTAGGCCTGTTTTGTTTTAACAAGAGCACTAGTGCCCCAAAAGATTAAATCAGAAAAGAGAGGTCGATTTTGCAGACTGTTGATTGCTATTTCTGTTCCATATTACTGCATTACTATTCTTTCTCCATTTCTGCTGACAAGAGGGTTTGTGTGGTTATACTTTCTTCTGCTTTTAATATTTTAGAAGGTTACCATTTGGCTTATCCCAATACTATTTTGCTTATTTCACGGGCTACTCCTGTAGGGTGCTGGCAAGAGCTATTTAATGCCAGCACTGCCGTTTCTTTGCAGGCCTTATTGCTTGGGAGATGTGGACCTGGAGTGAAATTGAAAAGAATTCTGCCAGCTTCCCTTTTTTATCCAAGTAAGAGTTCACAGGATAGCTGGCAGGGGGTGGGGGCATGGGCTGAATCAGGAGCTACCAGCCATGGCAATTTACTGCATACCCTGATGCTCTCTTGCAACATTTATCAATTGCTTTCTCTTACTTCACTCCTCAGCCATCTGACAGCAAAAGGGAACTCTCCTTCCAATCTTTTCATCTTGTCTATTACCTATCAGTCTATATCTGAACACAGGAGAGCACTAAATCTGGGTCCCCAAAAATAACCCAACTGGTCACCTGCCAAAAATAACAAAATGGTTTCTTTCAATATGTAAGGAAGAAGAAGAAAAAAAATCAAGGAAATTATTGGTCCTCTAACAGGAGAAGATGGCAAAATGGAAGAAAACAGAACTGCTTAATTCATTCTATCTTCTTAGAGAGAAAAATAGTGCTTGGGAGACAGAATAGGAATGCAAACCAAAATAGGTAAGAAATTGGTAAGAAAACACCTATCCATTCTTTGATGAGTTCAGTTTCCCTGGGCCAGATGGTTTACATCCCAGGGTTTTGAAGGAACTGACAGATGAGAATCACTGAGTAAAATCTTTCTCAGCTCCTGGAGTTCAGGGGAACTGCCAGAGGACTGGAAAAGAGCTGATGTGATTCCAATGTCCAAAAATGGGAAAAAGTGGATCCAAGATACTACAGAACTACAGCTTGACATCAATACCTAAGAAAACTCTGAAAAAGATAAACAAGCAGCAGATTTGTGAGTGTCTAGAAACGAACAAAGTGATTACCAGAAGCAAGGAGGATTTTGTTACCATACTGGCATGTAATTCTCAATGGAGCTACATCTACTTGGAGAGAAACATGCAGTGGGCTACCTCAAGGTTATGTTTTGGGGCCAATGAGCTTCAACATCTTCATAAATGATCTAGGAGAAGGGGTAGAAGGATACCAGAGGGATAGTATAAAAATCATGATAATTAATAGTACCACTTTATCAGTGGTGGGTTTCAAATAATTTCACCACCAGTTTGCCAAAAATGTGAGCATATGCACATGTGCGCACAGCTCCCACCATGTGGCAAGGCTCGACCGAGCAGCCTTTTGGGGCCTGCTCCTCTTCATCTCTGCTCTCCGGGACAGCGGCTGTTTTCTCTGCACTACTGGGAGAGTGTCTTGTGCAATTTAGCAGCTGTGAGCCACCGCTTTCCTCTAAATCCCATCCAGAAAGCGCTGTGGCACAGAGAAGCAGAAGCCATGTTGAGTATTGTTTCTCTCAGCCACAGCACTTTCCGGATGGAACTTAGAGGAAAGTGGCGGCTCACAGCTGCTAAATTGCACAAGATGCTCTGCCAGCAAGAGCAGCAGTGGAGAGAAGCAGCTGCCGACCCGGAGAGCACATGGAGCATCTCTGCAAGCAACCAAGGCTTGGTAAGGGACAGAAGAAGTGGCTGCAAGATCTCTGCGCTTTCCAGATGGGACTTCTTACAGGTAAGAAGAACCATCCAATCCATTCCCAAACAGCTTCAGCTCTCCTGTGCCCATGCACCCCCCCCCAGAGGCCCTTTGGCCTAGTGTGACAGTCCGCAGGCCAAATAAATTGCTTTGGCCCGGGAGACTGTAGTTTGATGCCAGAGCGGGATGGCGGCATGTGGACAGAGGCCCAGAGCAAGGCTGGAGTGGGGGAATGACGTGTTCCCCAACCCGGCTAAGGTGAACAGCAAGTGGGCAGAGGCTCCAGGGCAAGGCTGGAGCCTGGGAATGGTGCGTCCGTGGGCCCCGACCTGAGGCGAAGGGCGAGTGGGTGTCATGCTTACCTTTGATGAGCAGAGCGGGCAAGGTGTGGAGGTGAGGTGCTGAGATTAGCTGGGCCACATGGTGAAGGCAAGATATATAGGGTGGGGTGGGCGGGGACAGCCAGTGCAATTTGCCGGTTTCTGTCCTGTGCAGAATCATTACTACTGGTTCGGGAGAACCAGTCCGAATCGGCTGAATACCACCTCTATACTTTATACTGCACTAGTATGGCCACATTTGAAATATTGTGTTTAGTTCTGGTCACTATGATACAAAAAAGATGCTGAGACCCTAGAAAAAGTGCAGAGAAGAGCAACAAAGATGATAAGGGGTCTGCAGGATAAATCATATGAGCAATAGTTAAGGGAACTAAGTATGTCTAACCTAACAAAGAGAAGAGTTAGGGGTGACATGATAGCTGTCTTCTGGTACATGAGCTATCAAAAAGAGGTGAGGGTTGACTTATTCTCCAATGTTCTTTTTTTTAAAAAAAAAAAAACAAATTTTATTAATTTTACAGACAAACAAAGCATCATTAAACATTAAAGACATTGAACCTCTTTCCATTATAAATTTTACAAGGCAAATAAAACATTGTTTTATACAATACAATTCTAATATATCCCATTTCCACTTAAATATTTTTTTAACAAATTTCTCATTATTTCTCTTTACTCTTATTCAATTACATTTCTTCTATATTTATCCATTTTATACTCATCATATTCATATTTCCCTCTGCCTTGTTTACAAATATTCCTCTCGCTTTCTCCCAAGGTTTTATTAAATCTCAATCAGACATACACACACAAAACACAAAAACATAAAACTTCTTTTTAAAAAGTAGCTTGGCCCCGGATTACCTCTCTTTGTATGGACTTCAATTAAATTCATGTTCAGCTTATATGCCATTACCTATCTTATTACCCTTCTATATCTTTATTATAACTTCTCCCCGCTTTCCACTCTTCTTAATTCTATTTTATTTATTTCATCTTAATTTAAATCATTATATTTATATCTTTTGTCCATTCTTTTCAATTATCCATTTATCTCATTCATATTAAAAAAAAAATATTTCTCCTGAAATCACCAATCGAAGTATGATGCCTTTCCATCGCTCCCCTACGTTAACATTTAAGGTAACACCTAATTCCCTATCCAATTCTGCTTAGTACATTCTACTTACTAAAATAGTAAATCCATAAAGTAATTAAATATATAATTAAACATTAAATCTCATAGCATTCCAATTATCTATTTCAAAAACAAATACCATAATAATAAGTTCATACAAACATCCACACAATAGTCAATTAAACTCTATACTTAAACTAAATGTTTTAGACATTCCTTTTAATATTTTATTAAATCTTAAAATCTATCATTATTAAACCTTTAATATTTTAATCTTTACTTAAGCCTTATAAAATTCTAATTTTCTGATTCTCATACAAATACTACAATACTATCATGTACCTTGCAGAAACATTTTAAAACAAAGTTATGCATTACCCATTATCCATAAAAAAAGATTTCTTCTCCACACCTTATTTCATACCTTTTTGGCTTTTTTCCCCCTTCTTCCTTCCTATCTTATCCCATCTGGTCTTTTTACCCCCCTTCGCTCCCCCCCTCTGTTGCATTTCTCTTTTCTTTTTCTTTCTAACAGTATATTGATTTTGCATCTTATTTTTCTCTTTCTTGGATGTTTTTTTAAGTCTTATGTCCTTTTTCCTTCCTCTCTTTTTCCCTCCTTTCTTAATCAGCTTTATAAACTTTGTAGACTCATTAAAGATGGCTTCTTCTTCTTCTTCTTCTTCTTCTTCTTCTTCTTCTTCTTCTTCTTCTTCTTCTTCTTCTTCTTCTTCTTCTTCTTCTTCTTCTTCTTCTTCTTCTTCTTCTGTATCCTCCATTAATTGCTGCGTTTGTTGATAAGTAGCAAGCACCATTTCTAAAAAGCAAAAAATTTCTCTCACACCGTCTTTACCTTCTTTTTTTATTCTACCATAGTCCTCTCTCAGTTCATCAACAGATAAAGCCATTATAAACCTTTTCTTCTTCTTTTTTCTCTTCTTCTTCTTTTTAAAACAACCAAGATAATTCAAAACTTAAAACAATTCCCCAAAATCCCAAAGTCATCAAACAATCCAAACAGAACACAAAGTTCTTCACACTTTTTCTTCCTGGGGTAATATCAGTTGGCAAGGGGGGAAAAAACCCAATCTGTATTTTAAAGTCTTATTACAATTAACTTCCAATCTCAAAATCTTCCAGGCATCTCCTCCAGCAAAATCTTAATGAAAATTTTCTTTTTGTCCTCTCCCTTCCCACTTATAACAGAAAGCTTTAAATTTTTACCTTCTATAAAATAGCAGGATTTTCAATATCCATTTGTTAAATCCATGTGGAAGGAGAGTAAACTTTCTCTTAAAACACTTTCACTCGCCGCTTGTAAATCTCTTCTGGAAACAAAGTATCTTTCAAAAAATCCGAATTTTCAGGATATTACTTGTATTACTTGTATCTTATAGTCCAGTTCAGCCAAGGAACTTTCACTTCAGCACTTTCTCCTTCTTCCTCCAGCATGATCTTGTCCAGCTGTCAGCTTCTTTGTGGCGGCCATTACAGACCGCCGCTCCACTGCCTTGAGAAAGAGGGTTAAGCTGGGTGGGGAAGGGGTCTGCGAAGACCCCAAACCCCTGTCCGGATCCCTCCTATCTTGGGCTGCCTCTTCATGGCAGCCCTAGCCTCCAGATCGATGGATCGGAGGCATCAAAGCGGCTAGCGCGGCAGGGATCGCGCAGGATCGCAAATCCCTGCCGCTCGCGAAGCTGACAAACCGGAAGTCAGGTTTCCTGGACTCATTATTCTCCAATGTTCTTGAGGGTAGGATAAAAAGCAATGGGTAGAAAGTGTTAGAGAGAGATCCAATTTGGAACCATAGAGTAATTTAATTAACAGTGATAACAGTTAACCAGTGAAACAGCTTGCATTCTGGAGTTGTGGGTGCTCCTTTGCTGGAGGTTTTCAAGAAAAGTTTGGACATCTGGGATGATATCATGTCCTCTGCCTTAGTCGGGGTTGGATTAGAAGACTTCCAAGTGCCCTACCATCCCTTTGATTCTATGAGTCTGTAAGTGTAGCCTCAAAGTTCCTCAGATAATTCCCTCACGCTTCCAGCTATATCTGAAACTTGCCAACTGTGGTGAGGGTGGGGGATACAAGTTTAGTTCTCTTCCAAAAGAACTCCAGGAAACCCACCCACTCCCGCCGCCCCAATACCCCTGTTGGCAAGTTTAAATTAACATGCTTATAATAGAGCTAGATCCATATTCAACAACAGCCCAAAGAACATGTCAGAAACATAGGTTATCACACAGGCAGCACAATAGCTTGCTAAAGCCTCTGTCTCCTCTGCCAAAGCCCACCCTACTACACAGTAAGGACAGCAATGGAGGTTCTTTTCCCCAGCAGGAATTGACCCTGGACTGGAGTGGAAATGAAGCCAGAAAAATCCATCAATTGCTGCTTTTGAATTGTCCTGCATGAAAACTATAAGTACAAGACCAGTCTCCAGCCTGGTCACTGAAGCAGAATAGGGCTTGGTCAAGGGCAGCCTACTGTAAGCTGCCACACTTTTTGTTCAGTTTGGGAACTAAGGGAATACATATTAATGCAGCTATTTGCTGACATGGGGAGGAAGGTGGAATTAGCGATGATGATGAGTGTTGAAAGAGGCCTCAGCAGCAGACCCATAACCTGGAAAAAGACTGATGGTAATTTGGGTAAGGTCAGTCCCACCCGCCCCTCTGAGGATAAAGCACCACAGAGGGACTCTCACATTTGAACAGAAAGAGTGGCAATAATGCTTGGTTGAGGGATACTTGGAAAAACATGTAAGGAGAAATGCTGAATTCACTGCAAGGCCCCATGGTTATGTAGAAGGGGATGGAGGCAGGATAAATAATGTGCTTTCTTTTGTATGCCATAGTAGAGATCTCAAATATTTTTTTGCATCTGTCAAATATTTAAGATCATGATCTTTCTTCCATGCATACATTTTTTCTCCCCCCCCCTCCTTTATGTTTTGTACTTGTGTGTGTGGGGGGGGGTGTATGCATGTAAAAGAGAGGGAGGGAGGGAGGGAGGGAGAGGGAGAGGGAGAGGGAGAGGGAGAGGGAGAGGGAGAGGAGAGAGAGAGAGAGAGAGAGAGAGAGAGAGAGAGAGAGAGAGAGAGAGAGAGAGAAACCCCCCAGCAGAAAGCAAGCTGTGATGCTGTCGTCCACAGTGTTGATGTTATTTATTTTCCTCAGTTGCTGCTCTGGAAGCCTGGAGTTGACAGAGCGGTTTTGTAGAATAGAAACATTATAGACTGTTACTGTCAGGGTGTTAAATGTGATGGATAGAGAAATAGAGCAGAGGGAGGGGACGTTATACTGGCCATGTCTGAGCGCCAGGGTGCTCATGGGAAAATAAACCATCCGCATATAAGAAATGAATGAGGTAATGTGGCGGGAGGTAATGGGCTCTCACAACGCGCCAGAACAGAAATTCTTATTACAGGGTGGACTTAACCCTTGCTGTGCTTCTCATTCCCTTGACATGCTTGGTGGAACTGAACTTTTGTATGCCTTTTTAGTTCTCTTATTTTACTGTTGTTACTTGCAAAATGTTCAGAATTGTGATGGACAGTGACGTGTGTTTGCTGATGAGCCACACACACAAAAAAAAAAGATGTGTGAGAGGTCCCAGGCAGTTAGATAAAGATGGGGAAGCAGGCGAACAACAAGTCTCTCTCTGCTCTGTCAGCAGTTTATTTTGTCTATGGAGAGTCTCAGTCATCCAGGTCATGCTTGTCCCAAAAGTGTTTTTTCAAGAGGCAACTGGACTTTGCGGTTTTTCTTTGAAAACATTTCGCTTCTCATCCAATAAGCTTCTTCAGCTCTAATTTACTTTTGTTAGATTATTTTTGTTATTGTTGCCTGGCATTTAGTGGCAGAGTTGTTGTGAAATTTGTTTAATATAATTGTTATCTTAATCTGCAGCATGATAGTCATACCTACTAGAAAAAATAGATACATAAATAAATAGATAAATACAGATAGTCCTTGACTTACAACCACAATAGGAATGAAAAAGTCATCATTAAGTGAGGCATCACATGATTGTATCTGATTTTAACAATCTTTTTTCCCTACAATTGTTAAGTGAGTCATCATAGTTATTAAGCAAGACATCATGGGACCATGACTTGCAACCTTCCCTCCAGCTTCCCCATTGACTTTGCTTGTTGGAATCTGGCGGTAAAAGTTGAAAATAGTGATCATATGAACAAGGGATGCAATCATTATAAATGTTTGATGATTGCCAAGTGCCTGAATCATAGTCCTGTGACTGCGGGGACATTGCAACAGTTATACAGGTGGTGCCAGAACTAGTCGCAAGTCAGTTTTATCACTTTTGTAAGTTCAAATAGTTGCTAAATGAATGTTTTAAGTCAAAATCTGTTTGTAAGCTCATCAGCAAAACAGTACAGGTAATCCTTGATTTATGACCAACAATGAAGCCCGGAATTTCAGTTATAACTCATTGTGGTGGTAAACCCCATGTGATTGGACTCGATTTTATAACCATTTTTACAACAGTGATAAAGTAAGTCACTGCAGTCATTGATTGAATCATATGGTCATTACATGAATCCAGTGTAACCAGATGGTGTTTTTTTACTATTTTCTGCTGGGAAAATGGGGGGGGGATCAAAGATTGAAGGATGCTGCAGCTGATTGAAATGCAAGCTGATTGCCAAGCACCCAAAATGTGATCACGGGACCACAGTCGTAACTTTGAGGATGAGTTGTAAGTAGCTTTTTTTTAAAGTCTGACATAACCTCAAATGGTCATTAAGCAACTGATCTTAAGTTGAGGACTACCTGTACTAAACATTTTCTTTGCTCCTACTAATTCCAGTCTCAGGAGTGGAGAAAATATTAGTCTCCTCTCTTTTCATCTATGTCTTGCAACATGATCAGAGATACATTGTTGACACATGACTGTGTTATGGAAGATACAAGTGTTCCCTTCCACATATTCCACCTTCAAATTATTCCACCCCTCTTGCTATCAGTTTGTTAATGTATGTACTAAGTTTGGCAAATTGCAGGAACTTTTCAGTCCACGTCAGGAAGATAATGCCTCACAATCTATGAGCCTAATTATGGTCTCTCTAGATCAGTGGAGTGAAATTTCAGTCCTTGGATATAATCTTTAAAAAATATAATCTAAGTTTTCTAAATTGGGCCACAAAACCAATTGATCTTTATTCTTGATTACTTCACTGCCTTAATTTGCATTTAATCATCTCTGATCTTTGTTACTGGTATATATTCTGCCTATATGTACCCACATATGTACTGGCTCTTCTAAGTGGTCTTTTTGCTCTCTTCTTGACCTTTCCCAGACTTCTAGATCTTCATTGGCCTCTAGAACTCTGTGATGTTATCATCATGACTGAGATGTTAGTGAGAGTTGGCTTTGTTTCCTGTTGTATGTAGGAGCAACCAAGGGATTCCTTGAATGACTTTGTTCTCCAGTGTGACTCCGTGCATAGATTCACACAGCTCCTGAGTTTCTGCTTTGTCATGATAAAACTCACCATTTAATTGATTAGAGTTTTATCCACCACACCTGAGGTAGGAAGCTAGTTTATAGAGAAATTGATAGGTGTGTTGTTATACTCAACTTTGCTGTTCAATAGTTCCAGTGTCTGGAAGCTCAGGAGGAGTATTTGAAGAGTAGCAGCTGTTTATTGGCATATGTTCTCTATATCTTTTTGAATGTATTTTTGAGTTCAGAACAATTTCAGCTGGCAGTTAGGAGCAAGTTAAATCTTTCAGTACTTGGACATTGTTTCTCACAGTTGCATTAAACAAAGGGCACACCAAAACTATGTATAGGTAGTCTTAGGACTTACAACTGTTTATTTAGTAACCATTGAAAGTTACAATGGCACTGAAAAAAAGTGACATGGGCATTTTTCACACTTATCACTTTGCAGAATTCCCGTAGTCAAGTCATCAAAATTCAAATGATTGGCAACTGGCAGTATTTATGACAGCTGCAGTGTCCTAGGGTTATTGTGACTTTCTGACAAAACAAAGTCAGTGGGGGAAGCCAGATTCTCTTAACCATGTTACCAAGTTAACAACTGCAGTGATTCACTTAACAATTGTGGCAAGAAAGGCTGTAAAATGGGGCAAAATTCACTTAACAACTATTTTGCTTAGCAACAGAATTTTTTTGGCTCAATTGTGGTCATAAGTCAAGGACTACCTGTTATTACAGACTTACAGTTGTAATTAAGTCCAACATTATGGTTATAAGTCATGCCAATTGTTAGGTGGATCACCAAGTGTCCACACTGATTTTACAACCTTTTTTGTGTCAGTCATTAAATGAATGCCATATTTATATAGTAAACACCACAGTCATTAAGTGAATCCATTGTCCACAATGGGTGTTACCGATCAAAACTGGAAGGAAACACTAGTTTCCAGTAAAACAAAAAAAACATGTAAATCACACTCATGTAATCATGGGAGGCTGTAAATGGTTGTAAATGTGGGCCAGTTGCTGAGCACTTAAAATGTGATGACATAACTACGAGACAAGTATGTGGATTTGTGTTATTTTCCCGCAGAAATAGTTTTTTTTTTTAATTAATGACAGATAATTGTGAATCAACATGGAAAAGACCATCCTTGCCAGATGGGCACTCAAAGTGGTTATTTTGATAATGGGTTATGATTGTTTGCTTCACACAAGCAACACTATAAAGAATAGAAAGGACAATTGGATTTCTTATACTGAAAGGTATATTTTTGAATGGACAAGGTGCTTTTTTCAGGCTGACTAGACACTTAAAAAACTATTCCTAAACTCCAAAGAACACTAGCATGTTTTGTGCTCCCAACAGCTCTTCTCAAGGGCAAATATAAAACAGATTCTTATGAGCTGAAATTTGCCCATGTGAAAAAGGACCATTGGATTCATAGCCCATATTCTGTGATATTGCATCTACCATAAGGAAGCAAGTTCCTGTTTCATACATCCCTATTTGGTACAATACCCAGATAGCTCTGATTTATTTTATGTAATGTACAGATTTTCCATTTCCTTAAAAGGGGCAAAATGTTTGTTATGTTCTTTCATCAACTTGATGATCTAGTGACAGTTTCTAAAAGTTTACTTGACATAGAAATAGTTTTAATTGTCTTTCTAACTTCTGGGCAGCAAAACCATAATCACTAACTCAGTAGTTCAGCTGTTGACTTTGTCTAAATGAACCTAATATTTGGCATTCCCAAGGTATTTCACTTACATTTTTTCCAATTCAGGCTGTAATTCAGGAGATGATAGCACAGTGGTCTGCCTCCAAAGCTGTGTTTGCTGCCCCAGTGCGGTAGCTGCTTCTCTTGCAACCTCTGGGAATATTCTTGAAAATTACTTTTTATGAGTGTCTCCTGCATCATAATGTTCCTGAATCAAATTTAGATCAAGTGACAAGTTAATATAATCATTTATTAATTTTTTTCTCTCCAAGAAAAGCACTTCAGATGCAGTGTCATTTGGTGAAACATTCAATTGAAACTTGTCACAAGTAATTTATTCCTGCTAGCCGTAATCTGAAGGAATACAGATACAAGACCTATAGAATTAAAAAACAACAACATCAACAACAACAAACAAGTAAAGTATTCTAGCTTTCGCTGACAGTACAAAGGTGTCATATACAAGAAGGATTGACACAGACCAAAGGGTCTTGTGGGAAATATGATAATAACTATAAAGAAGACAAATTATTCCCCAGTTGCCAACATTCAAACCTTTTTACAGTCAGTTCAAACATATAAAACTTTATTGCTCTAGCAGAAAGGGGAACAATTTCTAGTTGCACAGCTTTCCCTGGGCTGGCTTTATACTGTCTGTGTTATTGCTCTATAGTGGCATTTTAAAGTTTATTGAACAAGACTTTTACAATTGAAGGAAGTATATAAAACTGTAAATTTATTAGATTTTTCAGGATAAGTGCCCTTTCTAGTTGTGTTCAAGAATTCGGAAGTACAAGAAACTACCAGTTATAAGACTTATTAATATTAAAGATGGAAGGTACATGCATTTTATACCTTAACTGATCTCAAAAATAATATTATTACATTACTAAAAGTCATAGTACAGCTGTCACAGCACAGTAGTGTGAGAACAGTATAAAAGAGTTGCTAATTTCTGTGTGACACCCAGTCTGAGCTAGGAACTGGTTGAGCCAAATAAGCCCCAACCTAGTTACCTTATATATAGACCAGTCAAATTGCAGAAAAGTGACAGCAGTCAGTGGAATGAATTTCAGCTTGAACCTAGGTTTTTGCCTGAGCTACATATGGAAACTAAGCATACTGTGAAACTGTAAATAGATGCTTCACTCATAATCTACTTGTTAAATAAGGCTGGATGGACATAATCTTGCCTTTTTTAGTGTAACTATGTTGCAAATGACAAACTGGGTTTCTTTCATCATAATGTTTTCTTAACTTAAGCTGGAGTTACCACTGTTATCTTTAATTGTTTATTGCTTTTCACACATAGAGCAACCAGTGGGTTGAGAAATAGTTGACGGCAGTTGCATTAGACACATATTTGATTAGTCAAGCCTTAATTTTGGTAGTCAAGCTAATGTTTCTATTACCATCATCCCAAACCTTCTGTTTCTCTGTGACCTTATCCTCATGCTGTACTTATTATGAGGACAGACGGTTGGGATTAATTTTGGTTGGGTAACAAAACTGCTATAAGCTTTTGGCCAAGGTCTAACCCACCTCTGAAGGCTGAATTTGGAGGAAGGGGTGATAAATAATTCAGCCTAACTCCTGACAATGATCCACTTGTCTTGCCAATTGCAAACTGGGTTTCTTTTGTCAGCCCCTTCACAAGTTGAAGAAATATTTGCCATGTTAAGAGCACCAGAAGGGGGAAATGAGACATGACTCCATATACGTTGCATCATTTTCTGCTTGCTCTGGCCCTCAGCTTCCCAGAAGTGATGCAATCACTAGGTGCTGATCATTTTGATAACAACTGGTTAGTATCTAATATTTCATATCTAGCCAAATTGCTGGAGAAAGTAGTGATGCTGCAAGATTAAGATAATGGATTTTCATTAACCCTTTCAATCTGGGTTTATATACAGATTTGGCATGGAGACAATCTTGGCTGCTGTGATGGGGCAGGGTATTCTGTTCAGGGTAGGGTGACCCTGTTGTTGCCCCTAGATTTCCTTTGATATTTTTAATTATAGTTGTAATAGCTGGAAATTGCAACTCTCTCAGAATGCTTCAGTATGTATAGTGAATGAGACTTCCTTTGATTCAGTATTAGGTATGTATTGTAACCACTGGTTGCTGGTTGCTCCCTCATGCTCAGCTATACATTTATTTATTGATTTGATTTGATTTGTAAATCGCTTACAAGATAACAGGTATAAGTATAAACATAGTTATGAATACATGAAATGGATACATATAAGAAAAATAAAAAGAAACAATAGGACAGGGAAGGTAGTCATGTTGGTGCGCTTATGCACCCCCTCCCCCATGATAGAGATGGTTTACAGCAGGGGTGTCAAACTCACGTCATCACGGCAGTGTCACATGATATATCGGAACTTTCCTCCCTTTCACGAAACTGGGTGTGGTCATGGCCAGCGCGTGACGCATCTGGCCCACAGGCCGGGAGTTTGACAGCCCTGATGTACAGTATAGCAGGGATCT
Organism: Notechis scutatus; assembly: GCF_049901735.1. NCBI lineage: Eukaryota > Metazoa > Chordata > Lepidosauria > Squamata > Elapidae > Notechis > Notechis scutatus. The sequence goes on along the minus strand of NC_142011.1, from coordinate 109,977,504 downwards.
TAAACTCAAATTATCATAAGTTGGTTATTCTTGGTATATATTTATGTTTCCCTTTTCTTTTTCTTTCTACTTTTTCATACTTTTATCCCTTTTCTCTTTTTACTGTTTATCCTTTCTCTTGATTGTTAGTTTATGTTGGTTTTTTATGTGTATCCCCTTGTAAAATGTGATAAAATTATTTGACATAGAAAGACTTCTGACTGCTTCCAAGAGCATAAAGAATTATTATATTTGACTCTTAGTTTAAGACTATAATAAAATGTTCATTCCCTCCCAGAAAAGGGGAAATTAAAAAAAATTCTCCCCCCCCTTTTAAAAATTTACAATCATCAAATCCATATATCAAAATTTGATTTTTCTCTATCTCCCACAAAAACTTCACAAAGGGCTTCCAATTATAGAAAAATTTTGTCAGTGATTTTTCTCTCACGAGGGCTGTTAAGTGGCCATGATAACCTGTTCCATATGTCTATTGTAGGTATTGTTGTATCTTTCAAACACTGAGCATATAAAAATTGTGCTGCTGTTATATATATAACAGTAAAACATATGTCATTTTTCCATTGCTTTGTCCATAAACTCTAAGAAAATGTTTCTGGTCAAAATTGTACATTAATTGTCTTTTTTGTTTTTTGAAGTACATTACTACTTCTATCCAATGCTGTTTACCTCTTTTACAAGTCCACTAAATGTGATAAAAATTTCCTATTTGAGTCTTACATTTCCATCAACTATATAGGGATCTTTTATACATTTTAGCCCATTAATAACTCATCAAGATGGTAGATACAGTATGTGGGATGGAAATAAAACTAGATGGCCAAAAAACATGTGTGCTGGGAATTTATGATTCAAATGACAACAAAGATATTTTCTACAAACAGATGATGTGGACTTAATGTTAAATCTACCATATCAAAGTTGGTGTCTGAAGAATGATTGGAAAACTGTGATGTTCCCAGAATTGGAAAGAACATCTGAAAAGATCATCAAAACCACCCAAGGAAAATTGCCATAGTCCAGTGGTGGGTTTCAAATAATTTAACAACCAGTTCTCTGCCCTAGAGTTGTCATATTGGCACATCTGGGAAAACCCGAATCTTAGAGTTCCAGATTTTCCCTTCCCAATTGAAATGCAAAGACCCTGCACCCACCAGTCCATCACATGGTCCAATCAAACATTGTCCCAACTGGAGATATTCCTCCAGACACTCCTCTCCAGGTGCAGGGTAACATGTCCTTGACATTCTAAGAAAGAATGTTGTTGGAGTCTAATCTTTCACCTCATTATGAAATCCCCCCTCCCAAATTCCCAGGCACTAAATGTGGCAGCCTCGAAGCTTCTAAGTGAAATATGGCTCCCAAGGCTGACAATAAACTGGGAAAAATAATTTCAGTATATCATACTAATTGATCATTGGTATGGGAAAACATGTAGACAAAGGGACTGAAATTTACATTATGCCTTAACTTCAAAAAGAATTTCTATAAAGTGATGGTATTTACCCTTTTTTGGAGTAATTTTGATAGCTAAGAACTGTTGCCTTCTTTTAGGACTAGGATTGAGTTTGAAAGCAGTCAGAATTTATTCCATGCAACCTATACATAAGAATCTGATTTACTAACGTTCAGGGCAAATTGGCACCAGGTAAGAGTCAACAGATTTGGGGTGGGGGGGGGCTGGACTTAGGTCTCTTACAGGAGCATAGAGATGGCAAGCTGATGATGCCTTTAATTCTGCTCTCAGGTTCAGCTTAGTCATCTCCAACTAGACTTTCTGTTTTCAATGTAAAAGACTTGGTGAGTTATGTATCTCGTGTGAGCTACACATTTGAAATCTGTGGTCTATTGACTATCATATGAATTAGGCCCAAGTTACTGATTGGATTTCCCATGCTTGTATAGTCTGTTGTATACAGGTAATCCTTAAGGTATGAAAGGCCATTTAATGAACTTTCAAACTTACAACACCCCTCCCCCAAAAGCTACATACGAACCCATTTCAAGTTAGGATCCCTTGAACAATCAATCACAGAGATGCTGCAGCACACTCACCCACCTATTTCCCTCCCTTTGTGTCCCCCCCCCCCAGCTCCCCAGAGGCATTGGGCCTGCTTTGTCACCCCACTGGGTTCCACTCCCTCTCTCCCTCTGACTTCTGGTCACCATTTGCTCACTTATCTTTCAAAGATATTGAATGCTCAAGAGGTCAGGGTAGCGAAGGCTGCTCCCTTGCTGGGCCATTACTGACCACATGTTTCCTTCCTAGGGCTGATGGAGACTGACTGGCCCAAGATCATTGTGCTTAAAGCACAACTAGAATTCAGAACTTGCTGGCTTTTAGTCCAGTGCCTTAACCAGGACATCAAACTTGTTCTAATTTTATTAGAAATATATTCTGACCACTGTCCCTTTTGCTCCCCTCGCAATACCCTTTGCTCCCCTTTCCTCCAGCATCAGTCACAGTAACTTCACACAATCAAACAGAAGAAGCCCTGCCACATTTCTTCCTCTTGCAATCTTTCCCTCCCCAGTGCCAGCCAAGTGCACAAACGATTGCAAGGGGAGCAAAAGCGGTAGCGTTTCTTCTCCTTGATTGTGCATAAAGCTAACATAGCTGGTGCCAGGAAGGAAAGGATTGTGAATAGAGCAAAAGTGGCATCATTTCTTCTCCTCCAACACTAGCCTCTAGCATAAAACTAGAATGGCTTGAGCTGGGGAAAAGGATTGCGAGGGAAGCAAAAATGGCCCAGCAATGGAATAGCCTTCCCTGCTCCAACTTCCTGAGCTCTGGTTATTTTCAAAAGGTAAGTATATGAATATCCCATGGCCAGATATGGAGGAGGCCCATAGGGCTTTGGGGAATCCAGGGGGCAGGAAGCAGAGGGGCACCTTGGGAGGCCTCCCAAGTATGCCTGTGCCCGCACAAGACCTCCCACGGTCTCCCCCACCCTGAGTTATCCCCTGCTCTACTAATGACCAGTGCATTCATTTAAGAAATGCATTGGGGAAATCAGGGATTGGGGAAGTCGTTATAATTGTGCATTTCATTCAGCCGTACACCTTGACCTTCAACAGTAATGGGCATAAGTCAAGAATTACCTGAATTCTTAAATTATTAGTTGGGTACATTTGCTAAGACCCACCATGAATATATTTGACCAATATCAACAACCAATTCATGTTTTTCAATAGTAGGGAAAACATTAAGAGATTAGTTTTGATTAGAACTGCAACACATTTACTTTTTAATAGTAATTTTATAAAATATTACAAATAAAAAGTTAAAACCAGTGGAAACTAAAAAAAAGAAAAAATAGAAAGAAAAATGCAAAAGAAAAAATAAAAAGAAAGAAAAAAAGAAACAGATAAAGAAATGGCTTTCCCCTTCATCACAAGTATAAACAATTTTAGTAACTTATCTTGTCTAAAATATAACAAACGTTCTCTTCTTTGCATATCTTATCTCTAACATCTATGAACAGATCTTTAAAGCAAAACTTATTTATTTTCCCAGGTCTTTTAATACTACTGTAAGGAATGTATGTGTGTGTGTCTATCTGTGTGTGTGTGTGTCTGTCTCTCTGTGTGTGATTATACAGGGGTGGGATTCTACCAGTTTGCACCTATTTGCTAGAACCGGTTGTTAACATTCTAAGCAGTTCGGAGAACTGGTTGTTAGAAGAAATGACTGGCCGAATCCTGTAAGGAAGGAAACATTCTGGTGTTGCTTACAGAAACTGCCTCTCCGTTAACCCTTATTACATTCTTGGCAGGACTAGACTTCCTGTCTCAGGAACTTCTCTGGAGTTTTTTCCCCTTCCTTTGCTGGTACTTTGCTTGTGTGGTTTGACCATTCAACGTCACAATGGCACTGAAAAAAGTGACTTATGACCATTTTTCACATTTACGACTGTTGCAGCATCCCCTGAGAGGCCAGGCGAGATGCGTGCCTCGATGTGAGTGATATTGAGTTGGCCACACCCAGTCAATAACATGACCACCAAGCCATGTCCATCCAGTCACATGACCACCTAAGCCACGCCCACCACCTAAGCCATGCCCACAGAACCGGTTGTTAAAAATTTTGAATCCCACCCCTGTGATTATATATGAAATTTTTACTGTGTCTTGTAAGTGATCCAGAACTATATATATGTATACGTATACACATGCACGCGCACACATGCACACACATACATACATATTCATTTTATAAATAAATATACACACACTAAATGGATTATTAGATGAGGCCCGAATTGTTATTTTTCCATAGATTTCAAAGTAGCAATTGCCTTGACTAGAAGACTTCCCTTCCACACAAGTATGCCCTTAATTTTCAGTAACATCTATGAAAGGTATCTCCCTAATGAATTGTAACCTACCTCATTTGTGGATGTCACAGTTTTCCCAAAGAAATTGCACAGCCTTCCTTTATTTGCCTCTTACATTCATTTTAATCCCTTGCTTCAATTTTCAAATAATTGCTGTTGTCATTGCAAAGACAATATTATTCAAATGTGTATCTTGCAGTGAGGATGGTGGTTGTGCTAGTATCACAAGTGTTTCCTGAACAGCATTCTTCACAGTAATCATGTTCCTTCTAAACTGGCTGTGTAGAATGGACTAAGGAGAATTAGCCTTCAACTTTTATACTCTCTTGGATTTCCCCTTTGTGGATCTAGATGAGAATCTTCATCTAAGATTTAAATGAAGTAGTCGGATATTCTGCTTAATAAAACTTGCTATTGCTTAGAGAAGCATTGTATGACTTGACAAAGGCAATGATCCTCCACTTTCAGTGCAGAATATTGGACGATAGAAATCTTTTCTGGCTATCTATATTTTCTCAGTGTTCATGTCTGTGAAACAGCAGTAAAGGCAGGGAAGTCAAGAAGGCTGAATTTTTTATGAGACCTTGGTTAATGATTATTCTGCTCACAGCCCTGCTGGTGTTGAGATCAGAATACAGATTATGGTGAGAGCATCTGTGAATCAGAGCCCAGGCCTAAATCTTCCCAAGGTTTCTAAGCTCTCTTTGCTGTATGGATATTAGGTGGTTGTTTTATCAAGCACTCTCACTGCAGGGTGGAGAGCAAGTGGGGCCGACTGTGGTTGCATCTGCAGGAGCAGGGTGCATTTGGAGACAGAAGTGGCAGCACCATTACTGTAGCTAATGGACCTAAGAACATTATCTTGCTGTATTTTTAATAGCAAAACAAGGCAGAGCTGCTGAACACTGGGAATAAAGAAAAGGAAAAAACCCCAATCCCTTGTAATCCTGCATGGCACAGCACTGCAGCATTAAAAGAGCACACTGCTCTTGCGGAATTCATTCTGGGTCTCTTGAACAGAGGGGAAAAGATGAAAGGAGACTTTTGTGCAGAGATGAATTAATGCCAAAGTGCTTGTCTCAAGAATGCAAATGCGGTTAAGAATCTCTCAACTAAGCCTCCCCTTTTGAGAAAGCGGGTGGGAGAGCTTGATATAGAAAGAGACAGTGAGGGAATGCAAATGAAGCTTTACACCTCAATGAACCATCCTTCATTACAGCTGAACTGGTGCTCCCACAGAGATAACTAGCAGATCTGGGCAGCACCAAATGGGAGGAGACTTTATGGATTGTGTGTGTGTGAGAGAGAGAGCAGATGCCTTCCTATCAACATACTGAAAAAGAGACCCACAGCTCTAGGTTCTTGACAGTATGTGTGATATAGCTGTTTATCCAACTTAACTGTTACTATTGTTGAGATATCACCCGCATTTCATCAACTTGCATAATCACTGAATTAATCAGAGTAAGTTGAAGAAAAGAAGATACTCAAGACAATGAAACACTCTTATTTTACTTCTGTTTCATCCATGATCATTGACTAAAATAGACTGGTCATAGGGTAGTAGTTATCTTAAGGCCACTTTTCCATTTAAAATGACATCATCATTATTTGCTTATAATATGCAGGATTTATTTATTTATTGTTTAATCCTAATTGAAGGAATAAAAGCTATTAGAATCCTCAGATTACAAGATTCTGGATAGGAAGCTATGCTTAAAGAAGCAGCTAAAGCTGCATTTTCCTAAAGTTTCTCCTAAAATGATAAAAAATGAAGAATATAGCAATAAGTGTTTGTACAGATTAATCCACCGTGGGCACTCCTGCAAATTTGGAAATTGTTCTGGGCACTTCCAGAAAATGGTTGGAGCCTAGTCACAAAAATTTCAAGAAACTTGTAGACAATGGTTGGGTTTGAATCTGAAATACCTTAAAATACCATATATTTTGCTCCAGAACACAGATCAAATACACAGATAAAAAATTAACTACTGGACTGGATCTTTAAATATCAGATTATATGTTTTGTCCTCTACAAAACAGACAAAACACCTATTTTATAAAAGGGTGCTCAGATAATTCCTTCCTTCCTTTAGTCAGAAATAGTAGCAACAACTGAAATATTCCTGTTTAAAAAATAATAAAAGTACTCTATCCCAGATAACATGTTAGGGGTTCAGGCTGCTTCAGTAAGGAATTATTTATTCATAATCCACATCAGAGGGTGAAGTTAACATATTGACTTCACTGAATTTTGTTGAGCAACATTCAATCATTAAAAAATTGAATAATCTATTGTCAGCAACTTTTTCACGCAGTGGATGCCCTTTCTGACACCATGTAGAGTTCACAGCAGATTTTTTTTTTTGAACCCTAGGAGAGAAACATCTGCCACGAGCTAGGATTGAACTCTCAACCTTCCAAGTGGGAGGCAACCAACTTCATCACTAGGCCACCACACTGCTCATAGCATGGATACACGTAGGCATAAACACACAAAATAAATCATTTTGAAGCTTGCTAAGAGCTTGTTAGATTTTTAATAATTTTACCAAGGAGATGCTTTATGAAAATACTGCAGTGTTTTAAGATTTGGGGATCTCAGTAGATTTGATGATCTCAGTAGATTTCAATGACTTTGGAAGGTGGGTTGTGTGTATGTCTGTTTCTTCCACTGCCAACATCTGGAATAGACTGTTGGGCTTTTGATTTATTTCCACCATCCCCACTTGCAATCTTAACTTCATGAAGCATGAGAGCAAGTACATAAACAATCCTAAACTATAGCCTTTTACCAAGTTATCAGTATTGTGAATGTCTTTTTAAAAATGAAGTGAAACAGTATAGAAACGTTGAGAGAAGATGGCAAGGAAGTAACAGAAAGTAGAAAGAAAGCAGAGCTACCTAATTAATTCATCTGTCTCCAGAAAAAAATAATACAGCCCAACCTTCCCAAAACATAACTGTAAAAGACAGACTAGGAGTACAAATTAAAATAAGCAAGAACATGGTAAGAGAACACCTGTCCACTCTGGACAAGTACAAATCACCAGGACCTGACGGATTGCATCCCAGAATTCTAAAGAAACTGGCAGATGTGATCTCAGAACCATTGAACCATATGTTTCAAAGAACCTGGAACATTGGGGAACTACCCGAGAACTGGAAAAGAGCTGATGTAGTTCCCATCTTCAAAAAAGGAAAACCAATATGCCACACATCAATACCTGGGAAGATCTTGGAAAAGATAATAAAAAGATAATGAAGCAACAGATCTGTGAATGTCTAGAACAGGGGTGTAAAACTTGATTTCATTTAGGACACATCAGGGTTGTGTTTGACCTCGGAGGGATGGGGTGGGTGTGGCTGGAGTGGGTGTGGTCAGCTCAATGTTACTGTAATGGCTTCCTGCAGTCCTCTGCCAGCGAAAACAGAGACCTTCATGGCTGAAACAGAGCCCAGGCGGACTGTGCATGGCCTGCCCAAATTCAGTTTTTGCTGGTAGAGGCCCCACGGGCTGGTCCTTCGCTGTTTCCAAGGTGGCCCCATGGGTCAGATCTAAGCACCCCATTGGCCAGATCCAGCCCACAGGCCTTGAGTTTAACACTCCTGGTCTAGAGCCAAGCAAAGTTATAATCGGAACATAATACAAGTTTGTTACAAACAAATCATGCCACACAAAACTTATTTCATTGTTTGACAAAATGACTAAATTAGTGGACCAGCAAGTGTAGAAGACATAGTGCACTTGAATTTCAATAAGGCATTTGACAAAATAGACCACAGCCTCCTACTTGCTAAATTAAAAAAAAATGTGGGTTAGACAGCATCACCACCAGAGGGATTTGTAACTGCCTGACAAATCACATTCGTTGTGTACTCCTTAATGGAACTACATCTGCATGGAGGAAAGTAAGCAACAGGGTACCCCAAGTTTCTGTTTTAGGCCAGTACTCTTCAACATCTTCATAAGCAATTTAGATTATTAGGGGGCTGGAGGCTAAAACATATGAAGAACTGTTGCAGGAATTGGGTTTGTTCAGTCTAGCGGAAAGAAGGACCGGGGTGACATGATAGCGACATTCCTATATTTGAGAGGCTACCCAGTAGGTACCTTAGAAAAAAAAGACCCTTGATTCCATTTGGTTGAAGAGATAGGTTATTTTACTAAAGGAAGCTGGTTGCAGTAAAGTCAGGCTAGATTGCTAGAACTAAGTTTCCCTTGTGAAAAGATACAAATTGTTCCCCTCATCCTAGCCCTCCCCTCATGACCTAATGAAGATTCGCATAGGTGCTTTGAGAAACACTGACATGTGGGGTCATCTACATTCTATTCTCACTGTGTATTACCTTGAGCACTGGCACAAACTGGTTCTGTGCTTCTCTGGTCTTCATAAATCTGTTATTCCCCCCTCCCTATTTCCCATAACATTCCCATACATGTTTATTGCCCATTTGTTCCCCGTGCCCCCTTCCCCCTGGCTTTTGATGGCAGGATGGCAGCAAGTTGCCAAGCTGAAGATGGCAGACCTGACACTGCCACAAAGAAGAGGGGGTCAACCTATTTTCCAAAGCACCAGAAGGAACAACGGAGACAAATGAACCAAAAGAGAGAAGCAACCTAGAAGTAAGGAGAAATCTGTGAACAGTGAGAACAATAAACCAATGGATTGGTTTGCCTTCAGATGTTGTGTGAGTTCCATTACAGAGTCTTTTAAGAGGACACTGGACAGCCACTTGTCTGAAATGGTATAGGGCAGGGGTGTCAAACTGGCAGCCCATGGGCCGGATGCATCACACACAGGTCACACTCACCCCAGCTCTGTGAAGGGGAAAAACAGCAAGGGGAAGCTGTGAGTTTGACACCCATCTCTTGCTTGAGCAGGGGCTTGGATTAGAAGACTTCCAAGGTTCCTTCCAACTCTGTTATTCTGTTGCATTTTGTTCTGTTTCCTGGAAGGATTGTGCCATTTGGAAAAGTCTTTTCCCAGTTTTGACCGCTCCTTTCATTATTGGCTCTGATCACCATCTGAAACAGCAATCTCAGCTTTTCTCAAGGTAAAATACAGTAGTTTGAGATGCTGACATATCTAGTAACTAAACAGTAGACAAGTCAATAGAGGATTGGCTTTGTTTGCTAATTATCCTGATTGGAGGCCATTAACATTTCCATTAAGCCCTCCCCCCTTTGTTGTTTTTGTTGTTGTTGTCGTCATTGTTGCAAGAGCTGATCTAAGGGTATGACCGTTGTCCATTGTAGGATGTGGCTGCAGTGACTTGCTGGGGTTATCTCAGGCCATTAGTTCTATAGATTATTGGTGTGATAGCTTTGCTCATCCAGGTGCTGCTGTTAGAATTCTGTGGATTAATGGGAAGAGAATTTAAGGTCTGATGCCAGATGTATTTTTGGTTTTTGCAGTGTGGAATTTCTTCATATGACCTAATTCCCTTGAAATTTAGGAACAAGAAAGAGCATTTTTAACAAAGTAATAAGAAAAAAAGAGTAATAAAGCAAATGCATCTGTTTTCTTTTGTGCAGTTCGGGAGGTTGTAGCAGATTGCATAGTCAGCTTTAATGAAGTGAAATGTGGAAGTGGTGAGCTGTCTTTTTCTACTGGGAGATGGGTATGCTTTGCTATGAGAGATGTATTAAGTAGAGCCAATATGTATATTTTAACATCCAAATGGGAGGGAGGGAGAGAGAGGGAGGGAGGGAGGGAAAGAGAGAAAGAATGAACAGCTGCCAACTGGGCAGTTGTGTCTGTTGTCTGCCGGCTGCTGCTATCCACTCGTTACAATTAAAATGAAGTGTCCGTCAGCGGCTATCTTCGCTGTGTGGCCCATATGTTTCTGAACTGATACTGTCCGGATTATTCTGTTTGGGAAAATGATAACGGCTGTTTATAACCTTGGCAAAGACTGAGACCTAATCAGGCTGGAGCACATTTTCACTGACTGCCTGATAACAGGCTGTTAGCAGCCTTATCACTGGGGAGAGATAGGCCAAATTAAGCAGATCTGTGAGCACAGGAGCCCAACCTAGTAGCACACACTCTGGCCTGGCCTTTCTTTGAGATGCCGTTTCCCTGGCTGATTTCAGAGAGAGTTGAAGGCACACAGGAGAGGATTAATCAACAAAGGAGATGATGTATGTTTGGGCATTTCAGTCACATATAGCTTGAATAAAAAGAAAAAGAGAGAGATAGAACTGCAGAACAGAATCAAAGGAAAGAAAGCCCTGGAGGTTTCTCTGTCTGCCATGTTTCCATTCACCACCAAAATAGCTCCTCTGCTCTTCTACTGAAAGCTCTGAATGCCAGTTCTTGCTTTCTGTGCCCACTTGAATATTGAAAATATGACATACCAGTTTATTATTAATGATACAAATACATACACAACTATTCTCCAAATTAGGCACTCCCTGCAAAATATGTAAGTTTTACCTGGAATGAGGACAGGAAATCATACACACTGGAGGACAAACACCTGCCTATCCATGGATTTTGGAACAGAAACATTTCTTTGCTGGTTACAATATCTAAATGGCTTATATAATTTAAATAGCCTTTCTGACATGATCCAACTTGGAAAAGGTCTTCTGTGTCACTTTCGATATACTTTCCCACCAGCTCTGTTCTTTGGAACCAATATAATTTTCATACACATTTTGTGGAGGTGTAGATGCCCTTATAAAACTATCATCTTCCCACTTTTTAAATGTGTTCATCCCATTCTTTAAAGAAATTGATTTTTGCCCTATGCATTGGCAAAGATGGCAAGAAGCACATTTGTTTAAGAAGTTCAGCATTTTTTAATCAAATAACAAATCAGCAGGATATTATTCAAGATTGGTTTTTATATTTCTGTTATTGCTTGATTTACATTGCAATTATTTTCTTTATTATAGTTTGACTGGCAATATTTCTCTTATTCATAAAAACTTTTCTTTTGCATGGACAAATAATTTCGTGCAGTTTATACTTTTACATCTACAGCAAGAACAAATTCTGAGCTGTCAGAGGCTGTCACTCAGCCTCCCAACTTTCTGGAGAGCTACAAAAGTCATCCACTGAGGAAGTAACATAGCTGGAAGGGTAGCAGTTTGTTCTTGGAACATGTTAAAAATGAGAATGCTTAAACCTTTATATGGAACTATGGTTTTACAAAGTGAAAGTAAGTTTATATTATATTCCCACATTTTGTAAAGTTTCAATATGAAGAATTATGGACTTCTTAAGCAAGAAAGTACAGTGTCACCCCAAATTTTATATTTTCAGTTGAAGATAATATTTATTTTCTGTTTATGAACTGGCTCCCTATAAACATAATGGAATGTGTGAACAATGTTTTTCCATGTACTGTAGTCAGGTGTTTTAAAACTGATTTCATTTTTAAAAATACATAAGTAAGTTTTGGGTTTGATTTTTTTTCTCTTTCTCTATTTTACATTTGCTCTTTCCCATTTCTTTCTATATATGAAACCAAGGAACATATGCTTGTAAAAATAATGGCTATAGTTGGCTTAATAATGCATCGCCCGCCCTTAATTAAGAAACTGATGTCGGAAATTTAAAAAAATGATTGTCTCTATTTCTCTGTTCAGTCACATCCAAGTCTCAGAGATTTTATAGATTAGTTCTCATCATTCTTTATGATGCTTTATGTTGTATAACATTTTTAGGTTTTTAGGTACCTCCATAATTTATAATGTTCAGTATAATTGAAGGAGATTACTAGTTGAAGAAATACAAATATCCACCCTTTTGAAATTCACACAAATGTTACATTAGTCATCAAGCAATTGCAATGTAGTTTCAAAGATCTCTTCCTCTATTAAAACCAGCCTGTATCTCATTCCATGACTGAGTCCAATCATCTTTTATGATTTTCAACAACATTTTGCCAACGTGGAATGTCAGGGTTATTGTGTGGTAGTTTGAGCAGATGCATATGCCACTTTTCTTTAGTATTCGGATGAACACTGTCTTTTTCCACTTACTGCTAACCTATATTTTAACATAGTTTTATAATTATTGCTATTGGTACTGATTTAAGGAATTCAGATGGCATCCCAGTGGTTCAAAAACTTTTTGGAAGGGGGCAGCTATTTCAGTACCCATGTTAATTTGTCTTCCAAAATATCTGTCTCTATTAGGCTTCTGTTACACTGTGTTACATGGTAACAGTGTAACAAGCATCTAATAACTACTATTACAAGAGTCACCTTACAAGGGAGATGGGTGACATAAGCATTTAAAAATAAATAAGTAAATAAATGTTATATACATTCTGTACTTGATGATTTTCCTCAGGCATTTCCAAACTTTCCTGTTTGCTTGCAAAAATTCTGTTGTAATTGTAGTGCAAGAATCTCAGAGATCTAATGAATCTATGCTTTACACTGAAATGCAAAGGATTATAGTAGAGCCCCTCTACACACACTTCTACTTTCCCTTTTCTAGGCTGATTGTAAACTTGTAATCTTACAATTTCTGCAGCAATAAATGTTCCATCAATGCCCTGGGAGTAACTGCCACTGTCTGTTTTCCAAGGTTATTTTGATTTACATAGATACATGTAATCTATACAATTGGAAATTAACTCAAAGCTTTGAGAATAAAAAGCTGAAAATTATAAAACAGATTTCTTGACAGCTATGATAAATATATGGGAGTCACCAAATATCACAGATTTTACAGTCTTAACCAACTCCATATTAAGGAATGTACCCTGTTTATTTCAGGTACAAATAATTAGTTCATGGTGCATAGATACTTTAAACAAAGTACATTTAGATGGAGTGCTAACTGGGATAACTAAGAAATGGGAGTGAAATCCCCATCACTAGTGTTTCTGGCTGTTCACCAGAAGTGATTGTTCCAGCACAGCTTTTCTGAGTGGACTATAAAATATATTAAATGTGTGCTTTTAAAATTGTTTTATCATTCTTTCAAGAACAAATGCTTCCTAGCTCTGAGATGCATGCATTCTTGGATATCATCCATTCTTCTTGTATATATTAAATAAACAATATTCCCTACTGTTGGCCCCAGAAAATGTGAGAGAAATGTGGGGCTGCACAGAGGAGTGGTTTGATTTTTTCATTTTCATCCAGCGAGTAAAATCAACATCCCTAAGGTAAACTTTGCAGTCTTTCAATGACCTTTTCGTAAAGCATTATAATCAAATTGAACATTTCCAGTTGTACTATTAATGTTGCCCCTGGGGAAAATGTACCATGTTATTTATTATCATTACTGCTGTTATTATTACTGCATATTTCTGAGACATCCTTTGAGCTGAATGTGAAGTGACCATTTGATGAACAAGTGCAAATGCTTTCTCCTGGCAAGAGGCTAGATGCAATTCAGCCTCATATGATCAAGGCCATTATCTTCTGAGAGGTCTTGCTAATACGACAGTTGGTTTATCTTTGTTAGAAGTCTCCAGCACAATCTCTTTCTTTATCCTCCCATATACTACTACCCCTGTGATCCTCCCAGGATTGTTCAGCTTCACTGTTAATCACTTTGTCCATGCAGCAGCTAAGGCCAAGTTCTCACACAGGTGGATAGCTCCCCCGTATTTTTCATAAAGCATTTCTGTATATAAGGCAGAAATGCTTCTAGGACCTGGAATGGCTGTAACTGCTTCACATTCTCTTATTGGTCTGTGAAACTGAAACCAATTAATATTAGTTATATAATATATAAATAAACTAGGATGACATATCAGAGCTTGTAGCCCTTAGACTTTTTATGGGCTATGAAGCCCTCCCACAATAAGTCACTATTAAATTCACTGATGAAATGCTGGAATCCAGTGCTTTTGGCAGTATTTTTTAGAAATAAGAAGTAAAATTATTCTTTTAATGTACTTCCCACAGTTATTTGTTTAACTCCTCACCCCAATATTAACAACAGAGTGCCCTACATTTTGTCTTCCCATGGCCACAATATTCCCTCTGTGGGGCTTAGAGACTTAGAAAAAAGCATGTGTACACTACTTTTGAAAGATATTATGATTATTATTTTAGTCTGTTTATTTATTTGAATTACATGGATGCTCATTTGACAAGAATGATACTCACAACTTGAAAAAACTTAAAACTTAAAAGTAAAGCACTAAAAGCACTAAAAATATTTTAAAAATCACAATATACTCTTCTAGAACAATGGTTCTCAACCCGTGGTACACAGACCCCTGGGGGCTGCAGTGTTGTCACAGGAGGTCCACAAAAGCTTGAAGAAATGTTATGATTTAAACATTAAGTTTTGGGGGTCCATGGCCACAAAAGGTATCTAACCCCAACACTCAGGGAAAGAGCTAAATTGTTAGGGCCTTGTGGAAGGGCAAGAATGGTTTGAATCTTGAAAGAATGATGTGCCTTAGGGCAGCCGCTGTAACTGAGATAGTTTCCAAAGGAAACCATGATCAACAATAAAGAAAGCCCCTGAAACATACATGTCCTGAGGCTATTTTTGTGAGATGAATTTATATTATATCTATAGATGGAGAGTTGAGATCAAAAATTACTAAATGTTATTAGAATATTTTACAAAGCACAAAAACACACACATCGCTTAATTGGACTAATTCTCAGTACAAGGGAATAAAGCCATTATTACCCAAAGTCTTGGAACTGGGGAAGTGGACCAAAAATGATAAATAAATAATCAGAAACTCAACTTCATTACATTATATACATGCACATATATTTATATCTTACCCAACCAATTGGCAAAAATTAGATCAACCTATTTGATCCATAAAACAACTCTGTAGGACAGTGCTGTCCAATCTTTCCAGCTTGGCAGCCCAGCGGTGGGGACATGGGATGGTTCTGTGCAAGTGATAGGCATGTGTGCAAGCGTGCACAGCTCCATTTGCAGAAAGGGCAGATACCCGGTTCTGAATGGGCTGGTGGGCTAGGGACTCCTGCTATAATATGGTGGGATTCAATTTTGCCTGTGATTACTACCTGTGATTTCCCTGGGAAGATCATGGTTTTGAAATATAAAAATCATGTTCTGGAAAAGCATCATGGATGCATTCATAATTATTTACTTAGGAAAAAAGAGTTGGGTGGAGAAAACAATGTAGTAAATATTCATCTGTCTATAGTGAAGTTTTGCCTTCATCATATGAAGTGATCATCCACTCAGATTTGTATAAAGCATTAGCTCAGGAGCACGTATTGTCTTAAAAGCCATTCTGCCCAGCTGACTGTTTGCTTGAAAGGTCTTAGAATCATGCATATTTATGAAACATAGAGGGTTCACTACTGGGGATTCACTGGACTTGAACTTGTGACCTCCTGAAAGACTGAGCCAGGATCTGCCTGTCTGCTTTACGACTAACAAACACTTTATTTAAACATCCAGGCACTGCTAGTTTATTTGGTCAGCAAGGAAAAATGAACTAGCATGGTCCAAACTTTAGAAGCTTTTTTGTTAGAGCTATAGCTAGTACAACACAAAAACTACATTTGCAGAATTGCTAAACAATTGCACCTTTCATTTCCCAGTTTTTAGACAACAAAAGGAACTTCGCAATCCATTGTTTGATCTGTATTGCATTTAACAGCTTGCCTTGTGACATCAGTTTTAAGTTGCTTCTTTGAGCTTTGATAACAACTTAGTAAAGCATTTAGAATTTGCTATCAGAAAAATTGTGGGGAATCCCATGTAGTTGATTCTTACAGCTTTGTTATATCCTTGTGTTTAATGTCTGATTTCATGGGGTTTAATTTCCTTAAGAGTTTTTAGTTTTTAAAAAAGTAGGAGATAATAATGGACTAATTATTAACCATTTTAAAAATGGAAACCTATAAGCAAGAAGTTTCACACTTGATAATTGGTTGGTTCAGGTTTGACTTGCACATATTTGGTATATAATCAGCATAAATAAATTAAATGTCAGGGAAGATACATTTGTGCAGCATGCTTATGTTGAAAATTACTACTTACTCTTTTATGTAAGTAAATTTCAAATCCATATCAGTGTATGAGATGTCTTCTTACATTTAGTCAAATCAGTGGTTTTTCTCAGTCTATATACTCAGTGGTGCCCTGATCAACTCTCTATGGGCATAAGAGGAAAACAGCTGAAATATTTCAAGGAACAAACAAACAAAATTGTCCTAAAATCTGCTCCCCTTTTTTAAAAAAGAATATTTGCAACCTTAGTTGGCAGATCCTATTAGTTGGTTTTTTTAAAAATATACAGATTTAATTTCTGGTTAGAATTAGACATTTTTCATACATTAAGCAAGAAAAGCACTGGTTATTCCCTTTACTGATAAGGAAGATCTACAGGGAAATTATATTTGTCTTTGGTTTTGAACAAATATATATAATGATTGTACAGGTGTCTCTAGTAGAAGAACACAGGCACAGAAGTTCTCCAACTATGACAGGAATTGAAATATATGTGCATAGAGAATGGTTTGTACGTATCAATCTACTCTGCACACATTTGTTTTCTGAGTGACTGAAAAAAACTGTAATCAGCACTAAACTATGCTGTAGCAAACCATGAGAAAATGAGGATAATTAATGAAAAAAGAACAGTTATACAACCATAACCTGTTTCCTATTGTCCCCAAAAGAGTTCATGCACAACCCTCCATACACATGTATATAGTTGTGAGAGCCAATTTGGTATAGTGGTTAAGGCATTGGACTAGAAAGTAGGAGACCATGAGTTCTAGTCCTACCTTGGGCACTAAACCAGTAGGGTAATCTAGGACTAATCCATCTCACTCAGCCCTGCCACCTCTGAAAAAGCTTGCCAAGAAAACTGCAAGGACATATCCAGGCAGTCTCTGAGAATCAGACCTGCTCACATCACATTCAAGTTGGAAGCACCTTGGTGCTTCTGGGTTGAAAGGATTAGCCAGTGACATCACTGTTGCTCAGGGCATATTAATGTTAATGTCCCCATTAATGTACCCACCAAAGTGGTACTGATTTATCTACTCACATTTGCACACTTTCAAAAATCTGGTCGCAGGAGTTGGAGCAAATGATGGGAGCTCACCCAGTCACACAATAGCACTCAAGTCTCAAACGCAGGCTTGCAAATTGTCAGCCCAATGTTCTAACCACGTGAGCCACCATGTTACTCTATTGGACATGACTGAACAGAAGAAAAACAAAAACATACAGTTGTAAGCTGCCCCAAATCATTTGGGAATCAGTTGGCCTATAAATTAAATAATTTCATAACTGGGGTGGCAGCAGATCTGAAATAATTTACATTCATATGATAGGTTTTTAGATTGTCTCAGGAGAATAGATATGAAGCTTTCACAGAGGAAGTCCAATGATGGACACCTTCAGGATTAATCCTTCCATATATATTTTTGCTACATGAAAATCATTTCAGCAACCATTGCACAGAGATAAAACAATGGAATTAGTTCATGGTTGTATGGGGAATAGAAATAATAAAGAACCTAATCAGTTCCTAAGCCTAATAGTTATTATACCAGTATACACATTGAGACTGACATGTCTAGGCTGCATAACTCTGGATGATCATTAGATAGAAAGAAGCAAAGATATAAAGAAAAGTCATACTCTTTGCTACCTGAAAGACCAGATGGAAGAATGCTAGTATACCTACATGTCTATATGTATCCATTTGCACACACATGCAAACTTTTTGCTCCAAGGTTCAGCAGAATTCTGTTTGTCCTCTGTCTTAACTATGCTCTGTTGTCAGAGGTTATATATCTCCACTATGCTCATGCTCATCCTCTGTAACCACTTTTTCCTACAGAATCTTCTGACTGCTCGGTGAAGCCTTAATCCCTAATGCAGTGATCAATGGATATATGCCTTTTCCACTTGGATGCTCATTTTTAATCCCCACTCCTTCAATCTCCTTCAATGTCATCACTTTCTATTTTTCTTTTTAAAATTTCAGGTCTGCTGTACCTGCTGCTTACTTAGTGAACATCTCCCTTAGTTAATTCCATTGATTTTCAAATCTTGCCAGGTCTGGGGTCTTTAGATTTCTGAAGTAGCTTAAATAGTATGTCTAAATTCCAGCATCTTCCTTCTATAAATTATATGGTTGGGGAATTGCTGGGAGGCAACACTTCACCATTGTTTATTTGGAAAGTTAAGGTTAAGGTCTTGCCAGCATGTGAGTGGAGCAGAGTGGGTAAAGATGGCCTTTTAATCAGTGGAACATCAAAAAAAAAAAAAAAGATAAGCACGAAATTAATATCAAACTGTTTATAGCTTGCTTTCCCATCCATCTTCTTTTAACATTGTAAGAAGAGCATTATATCCTTAGATTGCAAGGCCCCTGGCTAGAGATCATGTCACCAACTGTGCACTTCGTATCCTTTCACATCACCTTATTTTTCTTATAAAGGATTAAGTTACAAGGGGCCACTACTAGTCAGTAAATTCTTCATCCTGAACCACTCCCTAGACTTAGTCTGTGGGTTTGGTTCTTGATTCTAAAACTGCACATTTTGAGACTGTCATGGAGGTTCTAAAGGTGAAAAGCATGGAACAAGTGAAAATATATCTTCAGAGGGAAGGGAATTATGTTCTGAGAAATGCAGTCTATTTAACTAAGTTGGTCTTCTGGGGGACTAGAATGCAAATGGAGAAATTCCATTGCAATACAGAGGAAACCAACTTTATTTCCTTCTCCATTTTAATGCCAGTCTCCCAGGCAGCTGGTGATATTTTAATGAAGCTGGAATTGTATAGTCTGTAGCTCTGGATAATGCTAAGCTGCCGAGTCAGAATCAAATTAATAATTCATGAAATTAAAGTGTATAATTAATTTGAACTGTGCAGATGAGAGGGCTTGAGCCTTCAGCTTGAAAACAGTTGATGTTATGTAGTGAGAAAGAGAGAGCAAAAGGGAGACTCTTGGGTGTGTATTAATATCAGGTGCTTCTGCAGTTATGGGTAGACATTTACTCTGCTGTAAGCATTCTTTATTGTACTCCCTGATCTTCAGCTGCATATCTTTGAGCCTCATTTACTAGCAGTGGTTGCAAGACAGTGGTCTGTGAAATTGTGCAGACTGATATGCCTCCTCTTCTATCTTTTAGCTAGCAATATTCTGACAAAAATATGGAGGACTTAGTTTTCTCTGAGTTTGTTTCAGAGGTGGTATTCAGCAGCTTCTGACCAGTTCTAGAGAACTGGTAGCTGAAATTTTGAGTAGTTTGGAGAACTGGCAAATATTACCTTTGACTGGCCCTGCCCCCATCTATTCTCTGCCTCCTGAGTCCCAGCTGATTGGCTGGGTCTTCTTTTGTTGCCCTGCACAGGAAAACGGAGCTAGAAAGCAGGTTAGTGGAGTGAGGAGGGAATGGGGATTTTGCAGTAACCTTCCCCTGGAGTGGGATGGGAATGAAGATTTTACATTATGCCACACCCACCAAGCCACACCAAACCCACCAAGCCATGCCCACAGAACCGGTAGTAAAATTTTTTGAATCCCACCACTGGTTTGTTTGCTTGCAGATGTTTCACTACCCAAGTAGGTAACATCATCAGTATGAATGAGTGCAATGTTTGCTGCCTTTTTATATATGTCACCTGCATATAAGCAAGTAGAAAAGCACACATTCACTCACACTGCCTAATTGGGTAATGGAAGAGCTGCAAGCAACCAGCCAAGCTCAGGGAACACCAAGAACTCCACAATTCTACCCCAGCTACAAATATTTTCTTCTGCTGAGAAAAATGTTTTGCAATTTTGATTTGAGAGAAGGGGTGGTGGGGAAGTAGCAATATGAAAAAAATGCTAAACATGCAGTGCCAGGATAGTTAATCTATGCAAATTAGTCATGTGTATCAGGTTTCTTGAGTTGCAACTGACATAGAATCATTAGAAAAATCAGATAAAGTAGGGATGTGATTAGTAAAAGATTTTAGATCCTTTTAGATTCAAAACTAAATTTTAGTAAAGGGATTTAAGTATTTAATTATACATTTAATATACATTTTTTTCCTTTGCGGTGTGACTTACAAGTCCTTTATGTGCATCACATTGTGCTTCTTCCATGGTGATGGTAGATCAAAGTGTTCAACTGAAACTTTTGCTTCATATGGAAATAGGGTTATATTTCAAATGGAAAGCAGACAAAATCACGTTTAATGTTGTTCTGGATGGGCAAGATTTTGTTTATTCACTGTTTTGTTTTTAAAAAATGATGTCCCTTCAGTTTTCTTTTAAGGTATGATTTTAATTACAGCTTTTAAAAATCATTCTGCTTTTATCTCTTGTTCTTGATAATCTAATAGAACACCATTTTAAATTCAGTGAATAGACAAAAGAACTAAGAGGATACTGTAGTTTGACCATACCAGGCTTGCCTGTGAGCAGGACATTTGGATTTTACTAGGCCCTTCTCTTGCCCCCATAAAGGCTTTGCCTGGTCATACCCAGCAGGCAGATAATCTGAGTTTTCAGCCCCTGAAAATGTTTTTCATTAAAAATGCCAAGGAACTTTTGTAAGCAAAGCAAATGTTCTTATTTTGCTAGCCTCTGCTAACATTTTTTTCGTGATTAGGATCTGGTATTTCCTATTTTTCCATAATTTAAGGAGGGAATTTTTTTTTTAACTCTAGAAAGCACTTTCCAATACTGCATATTGAGAACATTCCTTGATAAACCTTTAATTATGCATATTACATTTTTTTTGAAATGTTTTACTTCAGTAGGAGATAAGATGATGTATTAAAATTCACTAATAGATCTATTTGAAAGCTATAGTGTAAATTCAGCATAAACCAGAAATTGGGGCAAAGAAGATATTTGGTTATGTGCCTATTAATTAGGTAGAGTCCATGGAGGGTGTAAACCATAAAGCCACATGTCAGCTTCTTCCATCTAAAGACCAGGCAATGCTTTTCCCCTCCTTTTCTATATAAAACTAGCAGATAGCTTTCCTTTTAAAGTGAAATTGCTGGGGCTTTCTTTGAAGCAAAAAAAAACCCCAAGCCAATTAAAACTAATATTTAGTACCTCTTAAATCTGAATTCTGCTTTTGCCAAACTGACCATATGACACTTCAGATCATAGGATGTTGCATATTTATGAAACTGACATTTAAATTGAATGCAATATCAGGTGAAAAGTATCTTTACAGATTAATAATATGTAGAATTACTTAATTTAATTTGCATGTACATGTATTTAATCTTTCTAAATCTGTTGCTAACTAATTTAAATATATCTTGCAATTCATTAACAAATTTTGTTGATCAGCATATCGGATCTAAGATGAATACATTTATTTTGCATATAACATACTCCTAATTAACATCAGTTGTCAGTTTCCACAGCAAGCGCTCATATAGGGTTATATACAATATGTACAATATACTTCATTTCAAATGTACCATTTTATTCATCTTATATTGTATCTCAGACATCTATCCCTTCCATACATGGAACTAGCATATGGACGATGGTAAGAACAAGGCTGCATACTTTACAAGGTAGCTGCATCATCTGCCCTTATTGTCTAGAAAAATGAATGGAATTAAAATATTCCATCCATTTTGCCTGGTGCCCTTCCTTGACCCCTCTTTTGTAAGGTTTAGCCTTTTTAATCTGCCTACTCCGGGGAAATAAGATGTTGTTATAGTTTGGTAGATATCTACATTATTGTTTTCAGCATAAACTTTCAAATGAGCCTTTCTGCTTTTGAATTGATTAAAATAATAATCCTTCTATTATGTAATGTCCAAGTGAAATAAAAAAATAAAATTAAGTTCCTTAAGCAAGGCAAAATATGACGAGAATGAGAAAATGCTGAGTTGATATAAGATAATTCATCACAAAGCTAATTCTTCCATGTCAGCATATCTAATGGAAAGTTCCTAAATGTTGTTTGCAAATCCATAAACCATGCATATATTGTTATTTCAGAATCCTGGAAGGCATATTAGCAGCACACTTTTGAAAACTAGTACTACTATCTAAAGCTTTATGCAGAAGAGATTTTATAGCTGGGCACTTTGTATACATAATAAATAGAGTTTCTACTAAAGGTTGCATATTTGATTAACCAGATGATCGTTTAAACAATTAAACATCAGTATAAAGTAGTCATCATGCATTTAGGCAAGAAAAGGGTGGGGGGAGATATTAAGGATATATTCCTCCTAAAGTATCTGTTTGCAATCTCAGAATCCTTCTAGAGCCAGAGGAAACAGACTCCATTGCTGGTAACTATTGCAGTACAGTACACTTCCTGGGGTGGCATTTGAAGTTGGTTGGAAATTGGACCAGCATGTGATAATATGAACAATAAGTAATGTCTCCTTGAAGTCCTAGCCTCTGTTGAACAAGTTTCATTGGTTGCTGATTGTCTTCTGAATTCACTTTAATGCAGCTGTCCCCAATCTTTCTGGCTTGGTGAGGGTGGTGGTGGAGAGGGAATGGTTTTGTAAAAGTGCAAGTGCCTGCCACTTGTGCAAGCGGGGCTGCGTATATGAGAGCACAAATTCCTGCCACTTGCAAGCCTGGTTCTGAATAGGCCGTGGCTCTGCCTTAAGGTAATCACAGTGATGTATAAAGACTTATGTGGCTTACATCCAAGCCATTTAATGAGTACTTTTTCCTACCTTTTCTGCACATGTAGATCCTCAAAGGAGTATCTCTGATGGATCTTGCCACACAACCACTCCCATTTCCTCCATAGTTAGACCCATATTTTGGAATAAACTATCATTGGAGTTGAAAGAGGAACCCCTTCATTTTTGCAAAATTATGTTTCCTTTTAAAGAATCAAAACTTTTCAATTCAGTTGCTGTAAACTTCTGTTTTATATCTGTTGAACTTATAATGCTGGTTTTTATGGATTTTAAAAACTATATCCTTGTAAGCCACCCAGAGCCATTAATGGATCAGGCAAAACATAAATGTTCTAAATAATTAAGTTAAACTAAATTCAATTACATTTCCCAAATGCCAGGGAAACTTGTAGCAGGCATGAATATCCCAGTCAGTGTGATGTTTAAGTTTAAGTGATACAAACAGCTTTTCAGCTGCTTTCTATTAGCTCTGAATGAAACGCATAAGGGATTGAAATTTGTCATGGAGATTGCATTGCACTGGAGGCCCCTACACTCACTTCTTCTGAACCCCATCTTCCCAATCATGTTCCTCAAATTACAGAACCACAGCATCACAGTTACACTCCAAGATCCAAAAAAGAATCTGTTTAAAGTAAAAATGCAGGAGGTGCTAATTCAGTTTTGCAGCTTAATGGATGATGGGTTGAAGAAGGAATGGATCTCAATATATGTGATTAAGACCTCAAATAGTATATCCAAAAATGTCCATAACAAATTGTTCATATCACATTGCTTTCCATGAATGTGCATACATTCATTCCTGAATGTATTTAGATATCTATAGATGTTCTATGGAGATGCAATTAATCTGCAGTACATTGCACTCCTTTCATTGAAATGCAATACTGTTGCTCCTTCAAGTGCACCTTCCATTAAAACCATGTACTGCAAGTGAGCTACCTGTTTAGGATATTCTTTTGGAAGTTGTCCTTGTACAAACCATGAAAATACATATATATTAAAGTAAATGTCTTTTAAAACATAATACAGAAAAGGATTAAGATAAATTTTAAAAAATGTGTAAGGCTGCCCTACTAGAAGAAATAAGTTGTTAATATTTCCTTTTTCAGACACTTATTTTAGAAATACAATAAAACTATGTTAGTATCAGAAATGATGAAATATGTCTTTTCAAAATTAATATTTACCCTGTCAATGATCATCAAAACGTTTATTATTTTGCCAGTTTAAACCATTAAGACCAAACCTACTGAATAATTAGAAGCACTGTCCTGTTAAAAGACTAGGCTACAAAACGCTACCCTAAGGCACATTCCTGAAAATAAGTCCCTAAGAAAATGAAGGTTGCTGTATCAGTCAGAAATGTATTCCTATGTACCCAGAAATATGTTTTGTAAATGCTGATTATGGAGAAAAAATCATGCAAGTTTTCTTAGAACCTTCCATTTTCATTCACTCTGATGAATCACAAAAGTTTGAGATTTAATATAGAGAAGATTTGCCTTTTTCCAGCAGCTTTTTAAAGATATCTTCTATGCATGTCTGAAACTACAGCAAGCAAATGCATGTCTACACCTGCCAAACTTGCATTCCAGATGAAAAAGTTGTTGGGAAGAGCACAAACGTCTTTAATCCTTTCTGGGGCAGAGGGGGCACACATTTTCCCAATTCTATTCTTTATTTACATTTATTTTTAATGACTTTCAAAGTCCTTTCAGTTGCCCCTCCAGAGCAATTTCATTTTCTCTTTCTAGTCCAACCAGAGAGATCAGTGATAGGAATAGTGTTCTAAGGGTTACCAAGAAAAGCAAACAAAAACAACATGCAAATGAAGCTGCCAGCAACAGGTAGACTTAATCAGATGCTGTCAGATGAATTCAGCATCTCCCCGATTGTCGCCTGTGTTAGGCTCCCATTCGGAAGCCCTCATCTGCTCCAGATGTGGTTTAATTTACTGCGACTTGGCTAATTACTGTAATTAAGGATTAATTACTGTTAATTACTTTCACATAAACTCAACGCCAGTCAAAGAGCTGAGCCTTATGAAGTCTGCCACATAAGTGAACACAAGCGCGCTGGGCTGGGGAGGGGGCTGCAGGTTGCTCTTTGTTTCCCTGGATGGCTGCAGTAGGCCTGTGCCTGCTTGCCATCCTCACAAGATGGGGAGAGGGATGTCCTGCTCCCTCAGCATTTTAATGCTGACCAGAAATTCAAATGCCAAAACAAAATGGTTACCATTTAGAACTCCAGACAGAGAGATTTGTTCTTCTTCAGCAGGCTATTGTTGGTTCTGAAGTGCATTGCCAGAAATCTTGAGTAATTCATTTCTTACATCTGAAAACCACATATCTGGGCAAAGATATATTTAATAGGACCTATAATAAATCCCCTGCTATAAGTTGATTTTCTCACATTCACCCATTATATGTTTATTTACTGTATGTCAAGAGTTTACTAAGCATATCTTTTTACAAGGTTGCAATTTAATTTGACAGATTAAACATTCTGTGGGCTTCTGCTCATTTTCATATTTTCTTTTCATTTCCATGGATTCCTCTTGTACAGTGCACTAAGGGGAGGAGACAGGAATCTGCTAAATGGTGATATCTGTGTAATTATCTACACATTCAGTCTCTCCTTCCAAATTGATAGATAGATAACCTTTATTGTCATTTTTTACTGTGGGCACACTAACTATCTAACTATCTAACTATCTATCTATCTATACATACATACATACATACATACATACATACATACATACATACATGCATACATACACATATACATACATACAGACACAGAGAGAGAGAGTCTGAGGAGCACTTCGTTTACAAAGCAAAAACAAAATAAGACTATGAAAACAAAGCAGCTGTGCATATCAGAAAAGTCAAAATAGACAGTCTGTGCATCTAAGTCATAATATGCATTTTGCTCATAAAGACAGTCAGCAGAGGGAGATGCAGTGTGTCCTACTTTTTAATGGGGGGAGGGTAGGCCTAATTTGGTGTCCATTAATAAACCCTTAACCTATTATTTTTGTTGGTATTAGTATTAACTAATACTAGTAGATATTTCTAGTTTAAAATGATACATATGGACTGCAATTTTATTCTTCAATATAAGAGGAGCTGGCCCTTAACTCTGTCTACGGCAATTTAACCTAGAGTAAATATGCAAATACAGCTCAGAACATACTTTCTTTCCTATTACCTAGGGGTAATCGCCTCATCAAAAAAGACTGGAGAGCATCTGTAATGAATATGTATGAACTATAAGCAGGAGTGTAAGAGCTGTAGAAACAGTGTTAGTAGCTGATTTCTGTAACATCACACTGTTTCTCTCTGTGAAACAATGAGGGAGTTATGTGGTGGAGCTATTCTTTATTCCCTCTCTTTGCCTCCCCCTGGAATGATGGCAGTCGGAGAGGTGAGAAAAGCAAAGCAAAACAGAACAGCCCAGACACTTATTAATAGCTTAAAAGGAACAGAAAAGGATCTCTAAATAATGCCAGATGAGGTTCTTGTTTTTGATGCAATGGCTTCAATTCTGCTGATGTAATAACACTTGCATAAAGCTGTTTGTTGTCTCAACATAAATCATAAGGTTGATTGGCTGCTTCTACAAATGCCTTGAAATAATACATATAGGCACTATTTGTGTGTACATATAGACCAATATAGAAGGCCTCAAATTACATGTCCCTGAAGAAGATTAGCTTCTTCAGACTTCATGTTCAACTTAGATTAGTATTACAAGAATGAATTTATATCCCCTCTATTTTCATAACTCACAAATTTCTCTGCTTCTTCTGGCTAACTTTCCCAAAGAACAAGGTTGTCAAACTCACACAGTCACAGCGGTATCATGTGACATATCCGGACTTTTTCCCCCTTTGCTAAACTGGGTGTGGGCATGGCCAGCATGTGACACATTTGGTCCACAGCCGTGAGTATGACAGCCCTGCCATAGAATATCATGTAGTCTGGATCCTGGAAAATTAGGATTTATCTTAATCTGAATCAGTGGGGGGGGGGGGGGAGCTATTTTTAGACCATAGTTTATGAAGCTGTTTTACCATAAGTTAAATTAACTCATAGTTGATGAGCAATATCAGAGGGAAAGGGAAGAAGAAGAAGAAAAATAGTGATTAAATTAGTATTGTTCTATTAGGCCTTGGATTTCTTTGTAAGTGTTCCCCTAGCAATTTGAAGATGTAACACATTAATTTAGCTTTCTGAATTAATAGCTTTAATAAGAGCAGTGAGCTAGGGAAGGAAAGGAGAAGCAGGGAAGGGCAAGAAAGACGCTGATGGCTTCCCCTAAGGCCATTCCAGCAGTGACATGGACCACATACCTATTAACACACTGAGATCAGAACAGGTTTGTAGATTGTCTGCCTATCCTGCAGCCAGGTTTGGAACTATAGATGTTTATCAGTAGTAATGAGATTGTGCCTAGGGTCAAATGATGTAAGCAAGAAGACAAAGAGTGCTATGTACTTTTTATGGATGACCAACTGACTTACTAAACTATAAATTTCCACATGGCAGTCCATATTATAAATATAGAGCTATTTCTTTATTTGATGTCTGACAAATATACAATTAAAAAGGTTAAAAACATAACAAAACCTAAAAGTCCAAACAAGATGGCAATCACATTTATAAAAAGCACAGCTGGGTCGCCTCAGAGGCATTATTCCCAGGCCTGGGAACAATGCCAGATCTTAAAAACCTTCCAGAACCCCAGGAGAGTGGACGCTTCCTTCCTTCCTTAATGCTAGGAGGTGCTCTTCTAGACAGTGTTTTGTTTTCTTAGTATAACAAAATAGAATATATTTTGTTATATCAATATTGGAACTCTTCCAACCCACAGACCATAGCAGGAGATCCGATACCATTTTAGAAAAATGGCTGTCCAGTCTCTTCCTGAAACCTCCAGTGATGGGGCATCCACAGTTTCCGGAGGCAAGCCATTCCACTGATTAATTGTTCTCACTATCAAGAAATTTATCATTAATTCTAGACTGGATCTCTCCTTGATAAATTTCCATCTGTTACTTCTGGTCCTGTCCTCAGGTGATTTTGGAGAATAGGTCAATCCCCTCTTCTCCGTGACAATCTCTCAAGTACTGGAAGACTGCTATCATATTACCTGTAGTTCTTCTTTTCATTAGACTAGACATACCCAATTCCTGCAACCAATCTTCATATGTTTTAGCCTCCAGACCTCTTATCATCCTTGTTGCTCTTCTCTTTACTCTTTCTAAGCTCTCAACATCTTTTTTGCATCATGATGGCCAGTATGCAGTATTGCAAGTGTGGTTTCGGCAGTGTAGTATAAAGCAGTATGATCACTTAATTTGATCTTGAAAATATAATCTATCCCAAAAGTAAGTCCCAGCTTGATTTGTACACTTGTACCCAATATAAGCCCTACCCCACCAAAAAAGCCCTAATTAAGACCCCATCCTCTCCATTGTGCATGGGTAAAAATTAAGCTAGGGTGGGGATGCGGGGATGGAGCTGCCCTACTACTTCCTTTTGGACAGTTGCAACCAGACTTCACATACCCCGACACCTGCCTTGCTGGCCCATTCTACAGCTGGCAAGGCTTTCCTGAAGCCAGAGCTTAGATATATAAGACAGGGTCTTATTTTGGGGGAAACACAGTGTACCCTTAGTGTTTCCCTTATTCACTAATTTAATGTAATTTAATGTCGAAGAAGGCAATAAGGTTTGTCTGGCATGATCTGTTTTTGGCAAAGCCTTGCTGGCTTCCATTAATTACCTTGTTGATTTCTAGATGCTCACAAGTGCGCTGTTTCATTATCCTTTCCAGGGCCTTCTCAGGTATTGATGTCAGGCTGATTGGTCTGTAGTTTCCTGGGACCATTTTTTTCCTTTTTGTAGATTGGAACCACATCTGCTCTTTTCTAGTCCTCTGATAGTTCTCGCATGCCCCAGGAATTCCGAAAGATTATGTTCAGTGGTTCTGAGATGACAACATATAATAGAGGGAACCTGGAGGGCACCACTTAGCTTGAATATATTGGGCAGGCAGAAATTATTAGAGACAAGCAGTCCTACATTTACAGAGACACTATGCCATGAACAGATTTATAGGTAAGAACCATCACCTTGAGCTGTACCCGGAAGCTGATTGGCAGCCAATGCAACTCATGTAGAGCAAGGACATACGGATATAACTAGAAATGCCTGATATTGTTCACGCTGCTACATTTTGAACCATATATACTTATACATAGGGGAAATTATCATTTGTAAGCTACTTTTTAAAGACTGCAGTTTGGTTTTCATATAATGCAAGATAAGATACAAATAAAATATATACAACAGGGGTGTCAAATTGAAGGCCCATGGGCCAGATACAGCCCGTGATGAAGTTAGATCTGGCCTGCAGGGCCACCCTGGAAACAGCGAGGAACCAGACCTCGCTGCCTTAGCCTGGCCCACACAGCTTGTTCAACTCGTCATGCCTGGCCCCACCCCTCCCAGCCATGCTTTGTCATGCCCGGCCTTGACTCTCCTCGCCTGACCTTGCCTGGTCTCACCTCACTTCATCTCAAGGGGGTAGCAGCAGAAGCCTCGAGGAGGAGGTAAGCGTGGCCATGTGCCCCTTGGGGAAGCAAGGCTGGGAAGGGTGTCTGGGGAGGTGGCAGGCAAAGTTTGCTTGTTTGAGGCTGCTTCTGATGCCTTGGGTGGGGACTGGCAGGGCATCGGTGCTTGTACACAGCTAGAGAGGGTGATTGCGGGGGTCAAATGGTGCTGGGACATGGTGGGAAGGACAGCCAAACTGCACTGGAGAGGGACAGTGAAAATAGGAAGCCACCATGGGCTTCCCATTTTTACCTCTTCCTACTGCCTCTCTACCTGGACTCTGACTTAAAACTGAGTGGGCAGTTCAGTTGCCTCCCACCACACCCCAGCACCATTAGACCCCCAAGCACTGTCCCCAGCCGTGCATAAGCACCAATGCCCCTCTGCTCCCCCCCCACCCCCGCAGCATCAGAAACAGAGGCAGGACACAAGCAGCACAGTACACCCATGGACAAGGACACAGAGGCCCTCAAGCTCCTGTTGTCAAGCAGGCAGGATCAGGTGCGGGGTGGTGGAGGCAGCAGGCCAGCTGCCCATTCAGTGTCAGGTAGGCAGAATCAGGCAACTGGGGGAGTGGCTTCTGCAAATGCAAGGAGGCTATGGGGAGAGGCACGGCAGGCAAACAGAGGTGGCATAGGCTTCAGGGCAGCCAAATTGCCTTTTAGATGTCAGGCCAGAGTGGTAATGCCAAGATTCCCCCAAGCCACATGCCACCTCCCTTCGCTTGCCTGCATAGCCTGCCCCAGGCACCCTGTGCCTGCGACGCCTGAAGCTGCACCAGCCTGCACAACCCCCCGCAGATGGCAAGGCTCCTTTGATGGCCATGGAAGCGGTGAGAGCAGCGGCATCAGTGTCTCAGAGCAGAGAGAAAGATGTGCATCTCCCCATATTTCTCTCGCCACTTCCATGGCCTGCTTGCTGCTCTTGCAGCGCCTTGTGTAGCACACCTAAATTTAGCGTGCCTTTAGCGTGTCTTCACAATAGGAGAGACGGCATCCCCTCCTCCTCCTGGAGCCTGTTATGATGTGGAGCATCGGCTGCAGCCGGCCCAGCCAGTATCTCAGGGCAGAGAAAAAGTTGCTCATCTCCCCAGTGCGCACAGCACCAAGAAGGGCCAGAAGAAGAGGGAAATAGAGGGGCGCTTTGCTCCCACTCTGGAATACGGAGCAAGTCTCCATCCACTGCCATCGCCCTTCCCTTCTCAAGGCAGACAAGGAGTGAGTGGGAGGGGAAGGGTGAAGGATGGGGCCAGCCACTGGTGGGTTCAGCCAACAGGGAGCAACTGCAGGGGGACAAAAAAGCTTCATTTATCTGGGAACCTGAAATGACTCTTGATTTAAATCATATGGTAAAAAGCACCCAAAGAAGAAGAAAGAACAACTTCCGCAAACCCCCCCACAAAGAACAAAAACCCAACCTCGCCTTTTGGAAATGATTCAATAGGGAACACACACATACACACACACACACGAGAGAGAGAGAGAAGAGGGGGGGAGAAAGAGAGAGTTGAGAGAGAGAAAGAGAGGGAGATGAGAAAGATACAGAAAGAGAGAGAGAGAAAGCAAGAGGGAGTAAGAGAGAGATGAGAAAGAGACAGAGACAGAGACAGAGAGAGAGAGAGAGAGAGAGAGAGAGAGAGAGAGAGAGAGAGAGAGATCTGTTTGCCAGGGAAAATAAAATACCGGGATCCACAAATCCTGGGTAGACTGGGGGGTGGGGGTGTCATGTGACTGGGTGGGAGTGAGTGACATCAAATTGGCCCTGCCCATCCAGGTTTTGTGGCTCCCAGTGTTTTCTTTTCTGTGGGAAATGGGTCCAAATGGCTCTTTGAGTGTTTAAAGTACTCCTGGACTATACCCAGAGTATTCGGCTTTCAAATCCAGGAGTGAGATTGCTTGCGAGAGAAGAGTCCTGACACTTGCTTCATCAAGCAGCATCTGGAAAAGAGCCATCTACTGATGGCAATACTAACTATCGCACAGAGAAGGGATTTTCTGCAATGGGCAATCTCTTATACATTTTTGGTCCCCTTGCTGGTCTCCACAGAGCAAACTGTAGTCTCTCCAGGCATGCACCCTGCTTCATCACAATCTGCCTTCAGGCCCAGCTTGGGCTTCTTAAACTTCCAATTTTTATAATTACCATGATTAAAAGTAGCTGCAAGGAAATTATTGCAACACCAAATGAAACATGTGAGTCTCTGCTTGAGCCAATGTCACAGGTTTCCAGCTCAGGGGACCATGAGAGATGAAGGAGCCACCAAAGCTTGGTTGATGCAGTCGCTGTCAGCTCAGCTCACCCTATCTGTCAAGCACCAAATGCAACGGGCTTCATTTTTTTAATTGACACCTTCTTCTTGCGCTCAGTGCTTATACATATCTGAGCCTCATTTGCTTTCAGTCACTTTCTCTTTCCCTCTCAAATCCGTCCTCAGGTCCCTTAAATAAAGAAGCATTCAGTAATTAGAACTAACTAGAGAATCCATGCTTCTGAAGGTTTAAGCAAGGGCAGCCATTGTTCTTGGCACAGTAAACAGTAAAAAGCACAGTAACAAAGACAAAAACTAGCCATTGCACGCCGGCTTTGAAAAAGAATAGGGCAAAGCAGTGGTGGGATTCAAAAAATGTTCACTACCAGTTCTGTGGGCGTGGCTTGGTGGGTGTGGCTTGGTGGGCGTGGCAGGGGAAAGATACTGCAAAATCTCCATTCCCTCCACACCCCACTAACCTGCTTTCCAGCTCCGTTCTCCTGTGCAGGGCGACCAAAGAAGACCCAGCTAGGACTCAGGAGGCAGAGAATAGATGGGGGCAGGGGCAGTCAGAGTTGGTATTTGTGGTTCTCCGAACTACTCAAAATTTCGGCTACTGGTTCTC
This sequence comes from Notechis scutatus, assembly GCF_049901735.1. Taxonomy (NCBI): domain Eukaryota; kingdom Metazoa; phylum Chordata; class Lepidosauria; order Squamata; family Elapidae; genus Notechis; species Notechis scutatus. The sequence continues at coordinate 109,945,081 of NC_142011.1, read as the reverse complement.
CAGAACTGGTCAGAACCTGCTGAATACCACCTCTGGGGCAAAGCCTTGGAAAAGATCGAGCCCTGATACGTTTGCATCAAATTTGGCTCTACAGTTCTCCCAGGATTCCCTGCAAGGATTGTGTTATATCTGGCTGTAGGCATGGAATGGTTGTGGAAAGATTGAAATCAGCAATGTGTTTTTTTTACTACTGCCCTTATCCAGTGTTATATAAAAAAGTCAACGTACTGAAGCTTGATTCAGATCAACTCAAGGAACTAGTGGCTAGTAGTAGAAGTTATCTTAAATAGTTGCAACTTTCTATGCTAGAATTGCTGCTAGAGTCAGCTCAAAATATAGAATCATAGAATCAAAGGGATCTTGAAGGTCAGTCCAGGGGTCACCAACCTTTTGGACCTCAGGGATCATCAAACTCATAATTTTAAATCCCGCAGACCAGAGATCCTGGGAAAATCCCAAAAAAAGTCTGCAGGAAAATTCCCCACCCCGTTTTCCTACTGATTGATCATTCTTTATTTGGGATCGCAGGATACCAGCTCCAGCTCAGTTCGGGGGGGTGGAGGGGAGAGACTTTTGGCTTCATGCAAGGAAAGCAGCAAGAAGCTGCAGAAGTCTTTCTTTCTCTCCCCCAAACTCCGCCAGAAATGAGTCTTTGTGAGACTTGTCACAGCCTCTTGGAGCAGGATGCCTTGCAGGGTCCCAAAGACTCAATTCTGGTAGAGTTTGGGGGAGAGAAAGAAAGACATTTGCTGCTTTCCTTGCGTGCAGCCAAAAGCAGAAGAAGAAAGAAGTGGAAAGAAGCATCCCGATGGCCAGGCCAGGTGCAAGGGGTGAGTGGGGCAAGTTTCCCTCCTCCACCCTTTCCCTCCTCCCCTCGCTACCTCGTGTTGTTCATAATACAAGTAATGCAAGCCTTGTGTTCCCGCACAGCCTGGATTAATTGCTTTGGGGGTGACATTTCTCTGCAGACCACCAACATTTTCTCATGGACCACCAGTGGTCACCGGCCCACTGGTTGGCGACCACTGCTCTAGTCCAACCCCCTGTCCATGGCAGGAGACCTGTTATCCCAGATGAATGGTTGTCCAATCTTTTCTTGAAAGCCTCCAGCCACGGAGCACTCACAACTCTGGGAGGCAAAAAGCTGTTCTCAGTGTCAGGAAATTCCTCCTTAATTCCAAGTTGGATCTCTCTTTAACAGTTTCCACTCATTGCTTCTTGTCCTACCCTCAAGAACTTTGAATAAGTCAACCCTCACCTCTTTGTGATAGCCCCTCATGTACCAGAAGACAGTTATCATGTCACCCCTAATCCTTTTCTTCATTAGGCTAGGCATGCCTAGTTCCCTTAACTATTGTTCATATTATTTATCCTGCAGGCCCCTTATCATCTTAGTTCCTTTTCTCTGCATTCTTTCTAGGGTTTCGGCATCTTTTTTGTATCATGGCAATCAAAACTCAATGCAGTATTTCAAATGTGTCCTTGCTAGTGCAGTATAATCACTGGCTAATCCGGTACCTAAATGGTGGTCCACTGTAACTTAGCTCCCTGTCACAGTCACTACTGTTGAGCCATGTACCACCTATTCTATAGCTCTGCTCAAATCTGTCATGCTAGATGTCTCGCAGCAATTCTGAGTGTTTGAAAATCCATCAAAGCTGTTCCAATTTAGATTTTGTTCCAATTTGTTCAGCTAAACAGATCTTTGGTGTGGTTGACAAACAAAGGTCATTGTAATAATCTGATGATAATGTTTTTATTTTGCCATTTTGAGTGGCAACCAGGTGTCTTCATGGAATTGTTTAGTATTTGTTTTCTTTTCGGCCTCAACTGAGATGTGTTAACTAGTATGCCATGCTACATTACTTCCAGTGCAGCTTGCAGTCAGCCCAATTACCCTGAGAGTCAGAGAATGTCAGCTATTCCCAAACTAGATTTTTGTTAGTGGTTATGGACAGAATTGTCACAGCCATGACCTCTTTCAAAAAAAGGTAGCATTCTCTCAAATATCTATAAGCTGATACAGCAATTTGTTTCAATTGCCACTACTAAAATTTTCAATGAGAATAATAACATGGAATATTATATTCTCCACAGGATAGTAAAGCATTTGTGACATATTGTAACACTGGGATTGTAAATATTTAAAGTGGCTGCAAATGTGATCAAGGTGATCCCTACTGGGGCTTGGCCAGTATTGGATAGGAGGCTGTTGCACAGCATGCCCTAACCCATTACTGTCTTCTGTGAGTTGCATTGCATTTGAACAAAAGGCCCCATGATGTTTTTTAAAAGCTCCAGCCTGTCTATATTTATTTAGTGGCAGCAACCCCTGAGCAGAAACTCTGATTGGTTTACAAACATAAGAGAGTTTAAGAGAGTGATATTTGGGGCAGGTATGACATCTTCAATTTCTAATTTCCACATATCCAAAGCCTCTTTTGCACAAAAAGGTAGATACTCCTGATATCTGTTTTGAAAATGAAGAATGCAGATCATACCCAGAAATAATTAAAGACACAAGGTTTAAGTGTTTAATGGAGTCTTGAATGCCTCCTATAGGCACAATCTCAGTTCTATCATTGATTGGTTATTTTAGCTACTCGATGATGGCTAGAGTAGTCAAAAAATTGGCAAGATTAGAGTTTTTAAATTATTTTTCAGGAACAACCACTTGATTTCTTTGTGCTGCCTCTGTATATGGAGATTATTCATGATATTTCATGAAAAGAATCATAGAATACACATGAGATGGTTAAGTATGCATAAATCTCCTGCTCCTCTTTTGACTTCAAATGATAGCTCAATGGTGTTGCATTGAGCAACACTTGCATATGTGGCCTTGATCCTGCCCGCCCTCTTTCTGGTTGATGTCTGGGTCAGACTTAGGGAAGAAAAATCTGTATATTGTGAGGAGCTTCTGGGTCTTAACATTGGCAGCTTTTATGTCCTGCTTTGGCCAGCTCACTATATTGTTAGAGTATCTGGTGACTGGCAACTGTATGTGTTGATGGCATGGATCTTATTTTTCTCATTGAGCTGGTTGTTCAGGACTTGTCTTATCCCTCAGTGATACCTGGATGTTGCTTCTTCATCATGGATCCCATGCAACTATGGAATGTCAAGTTACTTGCAGCTGTTCTGTATATCTGCTATGTTGTCCACTGACATCTCATTGGTTTTAACTACCTTTCCTCTCGACTGTAATCAGGCCACACTTCTCCAGTCCTAATGGCATTTCCAATGTCTTCACTGTAGATACATGTCAAGTAGATCTGCAAGCCAATGTCTCTTTTGTTCTTAGCTTATAACTTTATATCATCCATGTAGAGGAGGTGGCCGATGGTAGTTCCTCTCTTAAACTTGTATCCATATCCAGCCCTTGTGATATCCAGCTGTTCAAGCCTATGCAAAACAGCAGTGGAGACATGCATTACCTTGATACATGCCACACTTGACGGCCAAGTGAGCAGTGTTAACTTCCAATATTGTCTTCTACAATCCCACTAAGTTATTGAAGATTCTCAGTGTCCTGTTGATTTTGTATGGTGCCAGGCATTCACAGTTCCATGTGTACGGCATTGAATTGTAGGTTTTCCACAGTCAGTCCAGGTGTGCTCAGATCAGTCCATCTATGCCAGGGGTCCCCAAACTTGGCAACTTTAAGACTTGTGGACTTCAACTCCCAGAATTCCTCAGCAATTCTGGGAGTTGAAGTCTACAAGTCTTAAAGTTGCCAGGTTTGGAGACCTCTGGTCTATGCCTTGAATTTTGGTCACTGCTGAATTTATGAGCAACTGGTATTATGAGCTTCTGATGTTGTTCCAAGAAGGTCCTTCTGATCTATGTTCATGTATTGGCTCATATGGTCCTGTAGCTTGGTGGCAATGATGCCTGATAGTGTCCATATTGTGCGGAAGCAGGTTATTGACCAGTGCTTATCCCTTGTGGGGGGTCTTTTATGATTAGCACTGTCTTTCTTTGTGATAGCCTGTCTGGGTAGCAGACTGCTGCTAGTAGCTGGTTCATCTATGCTGCTAGGCATTCATGCATTGCTATTAGTTTATATTATTTATAGAAACTGTTGGTTCTCTGTTTTCTTTCCCAAAGAAATAACTCAAAGCAACTAATGACATATAAAAGCAAAAGCAAAGATAAACATAATGGTTTCATAGTTTCCTCTCACGGAAAAAAATACCATAAATAATTTTGCATTAAAAACAGAATGAAGAAAAGAAGCCTAGCAGTGATAGTTGAACAGAATCAAAAACTATTTAAAAGACTCCAAATTCCAGTACAATTAAAGATAAAGGAGATGATGGCTTAAACTCCTGGAGCATGAAATTCATCATACAAGGCACTGTGGCAGAGGAAGTTTTTTCATATAGTGTCACCAATATTATTCTTCAGAATGAATTAAACACTTGCTGGAACTGTATTAGTTGATTTTTAAAAATGAGCAGCTTGACATAGGAAGAAAGCTAATTATCTCAGGGTAGTTAGAAATATTTTGAATTGCACTTTCAAATGAATTAGCACTCATGCATTTATTATAATAAAGGGGCCATAAGCTTCTAACATTTACCACCAGCCCCATCAGTACTTTTTAAAAAAAAATCTAGATTAATGGAAGAATTAGAACAGAATCATGGAAAGAAATTGGTGAAAGTAATATAAATCAAAATCAGATAAATATATATTTCTCTTTCCTTTACTAAATGCTGATACCCTTATCCTTGCCTTGCTTGCCTGAAACAGTTTTCAGTTAGTGTCCCCAAGAGGGAGGCTGGCTAAGTGGCCAGTCATAGATACTGTTGGCTGCAGTAAAAAAAAAAAAAAAGCTGGACAAGCTTTCTACTGCAGTTGGATGGCAGACCACCAGAAACTATAGGCTAGACTGAGAAGCTGAAAAAAATATCCTAGAAGAAACCAATAGTGAATCACTTGCCTGTTGTTGCTAAAAAATACTAGAACAGCCATGTCTATAGAGTCAACAGGAGTTGAATTTGACAGAGAGGGCACTTCTAACGTTTATATCTACCACTTTCCATGGAATGCACAGAGAGTTCTTAATATGGGCATAGAAATACAATTGAGTTTATTATATTTGTTGGCTACTTTTTAAACAAAGAATCTCTAGGTGATTGACAGCAATATGCAGATTGTGGCTGTGTAAAATCAAGTGCTCACCCTTTTATAATACAACCAAGTCTAAAATTTTAGTAGGTATCTTCATTACTAGTAATGGAGACAGTATTAATGCCTGTGATCTATCCTTTTATAAGGAACATTCAGAAATTATCTAGAAAACACTTAGTCGAGCTTGGATTCTGATTGGTTAACTTGAATTTTCAGCTCTTCTGTGAAAATTTCCATTCTTCATTTTTATAACTTTGTGAAAATTTTGCAATTATTTTTCTAGAACACAATTTTTCCCTGAAAAATTTCCCGGTACATAACTATAACTGAGTTGTTTTGGAAATTTTAATCCTCTCTTAGGCTCTTCTTTTAATGATTAGGTAATCATTCTCTGTTTTTATTTTCCTTTCCAAAAGCAATTGACTGTATTTATGAATTTTTGCTTGGTTCTGAAATAAATTTAGAATTTTAAATTGCATAGACTGTTTCCTACATTGCAGGAGGGAAGTGTAGACTCCCATTTGCTATGTAGACCAGGATGTTTTCTTGACTTCCCACTTCGGTGCCAAGCTTCTTTCTGCTTGCATGGTTGTTTTGTGTAACTCACAATGTTGTGTAATCTTGAATCCTAAAAGGAGCAAATTTTCATGATAAGTTGGAAAAATATGGAAGGAATAGTTGGAATTTCTTCATGATCATCGTTAATTCTACTTCAAACTGAACAGTTTGGTAGAAGGGTATACTATATCATAAACTGAGATGTTACCTGCAGATGTGAGCAGCCAACCGAAGCACAGTAACATGGGCCTACCCTGTTATGTTCAGGTCCTCTTTGTGAAAATGACTTACCTGAACATTTAAACAGTTTAGAAGAACAAGTGAAAGTTACCCCTTTCCGCAGAAGACTCAGGGAGCTTCCTAGGGCAACAACAGCTGTTTGCAAGAGTCAGTCCAGGATATGTTGCTACTACATCTGCTCTGCTGCTTGTTTAAGTTATTGGCCTCAACTTGACAGCACAATAGCACTGGAGTGGCTTCTCAAGAAACATTAATCACCACAATCCTTTTTCAGCTTTATTATTCGGAAAGACTTACCTATCTGCTTTCCTGCCTACCTGCCCATCTGCCTAGTTGATTACAAAAGAATTGTATTTATATTTTCTGGATGGTGAGTAAATAAACAAAGGGACAAATGTGCCATAGTACATTGGAGTATACAGAAGAAAAAGAGCCATGACTCTTGCATAAGTGTTCCTAAAACAGCATGGCTTTTCTGCCCCATTGCTCCAAAACCTTGGTGTTTTGAAGGCCTTGTTCTTGTTTACCAGAAATTTCTCAAGAAAGCAAATCTTTACATGTAATGAAGTTTTACTCACAACACATATTATAGGACGCCCTGGTTGCTCTGCATCTGCTTGTACGTTTTATGTGTTTACAGTCCTGATGCCAACGAGAAAGAGACAGAGATTCATTCTATGTGTTCTTGAATGGTAACGTAGCAAAACAAGGTACCTGAGATTTGGGGAATTAAAAGTGTAATCTTCCCTTAGGAAGATTAATAGGTTGCCAAATAGGCTGCCACACTGCCAAATTCATGCAACAGCATTTTTTCCCTTTCTTTTTAAACAAATATAAATGTGTGTGTGTGAGTGGGAGGGAGGGAGGGAGGGAGAGAGAGAGAGAGAGAGAGAGAGAGAGAGAGAGAATGTGTTTGCATGTAGGCACACGTATTACAGAATTGCATTAGGGCAATGGGACTGATGGAGTTTTTAACTTCTATTTCCCCATAATATTCCAATTAAAATGCTCCCTACTAAATGTACTATAGAGAAATATATCTATGTTTGTGAACTGGAATATATTGTTCTCACTGTCTGCCTATCCCTTCTTCCCTCAGGTCTTTTATTCCTCTAGTTGAAATCTGAGTCCTAAACAAGGATAGAACATTATAAATGAGTTGTTGTAGTTGACCTGCATAATTGTTTTGTACTTTTAAATTTTAATTTTGCATAAGATTATAATTGTCAGAGCCCTTGTATTTATGCAACGAAAGTAGATAGAACACGGTTACAGATTCTCCACTTTAAATCTTACAATTAAAAATTCTCCCTCTTTACTACTGGCAAATGAGAAAATGTATGTTTTGAATCATTGGATAAGTAAAGCTTCACTTTTTGTTTTTTTCAGAATTGTCTTCTGTTTGATTGTATAAAAAGGAGAGAGAATGTTAGAAATGATATGTGTTCATGTGTAGTATGTTATTTCACAGTTTCTGTAGTTTTGTAACTATTATGCATATATATGTAAACAGGAGTGAATATATACTTGTATACTGTATGTATCATGTACATGAAAGTTCTATTTAAATCATATTAGCAAATATTAAAAGGAAGATTCAGAAATATAGTATCATTTGATTATGTTGGGGCTATTGTCAAAATAGCATGTTACTTTGACGTTTCTTTGTCTTCGTGCTTGGAGTCTGCAAAGAGAAACTAGTTTCTTAGCAACTAAAATGTTTCCTCAAACAACGCCTTCAATGGAACAACCTTTGGAAGGAAAAAAAGGCAACAGCATAAGAAGCAGCGCCCTTGGAATGAAGGGGGGAGAGAGAGGGAGGGAGAGAGGAGAGAGAGAGAGAGAGAGAGGTATTAGCCTTGCAGACAAGGATGATTTAACTCTTGTTCAGCCAAGCCTTAGGGGTCTAGGAGAAAGCATTGGAGGCAAACAGTTTGCAGCAGAACTGCTTACCTGTGCAGCATAAAGGTGGTTTTGTGCAATACCCCACTGTAACCCTGGCAGCATTTTCTTTTCTTTGCATTCATTCTCACTGACATACTGACTGCTGGGTCATTGTTGCTCTCATTTCATTAATGATGAACAGAGGTGAAGAGGCAGTGATTTGCCCAAGGCCACTCAACAAGATCATGATAGAGATGGCAGTGAACTAAGTCTTTTACATCCAAGCTTGCACCCATTAAATGGAAGAAAAATTGAAATTCAAATGCACTTTAAGAAGCTGGGGAGAATTAAGTGTGTTGACTTTTGATTTTGGATATGGGCAATGCTATTCCTGCCAGATATTAAAGCCTGCAGGATTAACTGGGTAGGTCTCCTACAACATGAGACTTGTGACTTTTTCTCCTTGGAGATTCTTAGCATCTAGGTGCTGAAAACCTCAGGGGGTACATGCAGGTGGGATATTCAGTACAAAAGGTGACTAAATTATATTTTCCTCCACAGAATTGCAATACTTAAAATTCATTGACCTGATATAATATTATCTTCAGTGCTTAAAACCTGAACAAGTCTTTTATCTTAATTTAATATAAAAAACTGATTTGCAAGTAATCCTTCATCTTGTTAAATTCAACAGGCCTCACTTCCAGGTAGGTATAAAAAAGATGATAGCCTTTATCCTGGAGGCAATGTTATGAGGCACATTTTGTATAAAGTTGTCTCTCTGTTGATTTTTTAAAGCATTCCCACATGCTCAAATGCAATTTTTGTAGCATTTGCTTTCCCAGGTCACTGTTCTCTGAAAATTTCTAAAAATTGGGTGCTTGACCTTGTTGTTGATTTCTATAATTTCAGGGCACAGCAACACATTCATGAGCAATTGTAAAAGTATGTTCCATTTTTATAGCCTGACTACAGGTACTGTTGGTGACCTACTGGGAAGTTTGACACCATTTTTACAGAAAACTGCACTTATGGTTTTAATAACAGTTGAAGTATAAAAATGAAATTGGTAAAGCACTTTCCTGGTGTGGAGGAAAAGTTCAAGATTTGCTTTGTGGCTGTTATCAAATATACTCCTGTAGGGGCAAAAAGCAACTTCACCTTTTAACCTAACGTACCATATATTATCAGCCTGTGTTTCATACAATTCATGGAAAGCCTGCTATATTTCTGTTATAATACTTTAAAAATTATTTTCCTCCAGAAGATTAACTCTTAAAATTTTTGAAAAAAATCCAAAATTTAAAGAAGGATTAATCAAAGTTTATGCTTACTATACTAAAAAAATTCAATCTCCCTCATTTCTGACAACTGCACCTACTTAAGGAAGGTGCAAGGCAGCAGTGTTCTCCCCCCCCCCCCCAAAAAAAGAGTGTGTGTGTGTATGTATGGGGGAGGGAGGAAGATTATATGATGAAATAACTTGGCTATTGGCAGCAGAGGATGTTCTAGATTCTAGACCATCCTCTGCTGCCAGATGAACTCAAAAGAACACATCTAATTCTATGATTTTGATTCTTGGGTATGAAGTTCTACCCAGCTGTTATAGATAAAGACATAACAGATGCCCCCAAACATTTATATAATTGTTATTTCTGTTATTAAGCAAAGATTAAAGGCAGAATTGAAAGGCCAAAAAGCACCATTCCAATGCCATCATAATTCTGGATGGTTGTAAACTGAGGACTATCTGTATATGTTTTAAATTTTATTTTTTAATTTAATACTGAAAGTATAAGTCTTGTTGTTGAGTAAGGATTCTACCATCCCATAGAGTTGAGTGTTTGTATATATATGAAGTTTTTTAAAAAAAATCCAAACAGGTTCAAGTGAGCCAGAAGCCCTTGGTCTCTAATTCCAGATGCAGAATAATTGTCTCAGGAAATTAACCACTGCATGCTCAGAGGCATTCAGTTTTCATTGCCAAGAACAACTCTGGTCTTTTGCACATTCCCCTTTCTCCATCTTCAGTGGTGAAATTTGAACTGCTCAGAAGACTTTTGATGAAACATTGTGTTCACCATTATATTTGAATCTGATAGCAATGTGGGTTCTTATTTAATGTTACTTTGCCATTTGCTCTGTGGTGCCCTGGCATTTACATTGTTCAAGGTCATCCCAGTATACCAGAAGGTTCTCCTACCAATCTCCATTGAAATGAGGGTCCTTGGTGCTCTCTGAGCTTGCTTGTTTTCTTGCAGACGGTTCACCACCCAAACTAGGTAACATCATCAGGGTTAGTAAAAAGTGCTGTTTGCTGTAGTTTTATATTCTGGTAGCTTGCCTGTCAATGTTGATAGGGGTGGTCTTAGATATTATTTGGCTGAACTGTTTGCTGTTGGCTTCTTTGGCAGTTTCTTGATTGGGGTATTGTTCACTTGATTGTTGGTCTGAGTTAACCTTGGACTAATTAATCTAGGTCACCATAGATTAACTCCAAGGTTAACTTCAAACCAACAATCAAGTGAACAATACCCCAATCAAGAAACTGCCAAAGAAGCAAACAGCCCAACCAAAGATCTGAAGAGGCAAACGGCCCAACCAAAAATCTAAGACCACCCTCATCAACACTGACAGGCAAACAATCAGAATATAAACCGACAGCAAACAGCACTCCTTACTAGCGCTGATGATGTTATCCAGTTTGGGTAATGAAACATCTGCAAGAAAACAAGCTCAGAGAGCACCAAGGACCCGTCATTTCAACCCTGAGCTACAAATATTCAACTTTATTGAAACCCCGCTGAAATATTTTGTGCATATGATCAGATGTGCTCAAACCTATCTTTCCCTAATTTCAGTGAGGTTTGAACAAGACTACCCCTGGTGGATTCTCCTGGTGGATTCATTAATTCCCTCAAGATGGCTAATTGGAAAAGAGGACTTCAGCTGTATCTGCACTTGCATCATTGCTTAGCGAAGTGTCTGTGTGTGTATCTGCAACAGAGCCAGAGTATTCAGACAGCTCCTGGAGGGAAGCTGCCTTCAGATTCTTTGGCAAGTTCTCTTGTTCTCTTTAGAGCCATCCTGCTTTGAAGCCAAGCCTGGATCTTGTGTCTGTACTGATGTTTGAGCACACGAAGAGGGGGCTAAAGCAGGAGCCAAGTATCTGCCAGGCTGTGCGGAGAGAACTTTTATCATTTCTGTCAGAGACATCACAACTCCCTTGTCTTACCATACATCTTCCTAAATGTGACAGAATATTCAGCTGTTATTAATTGAATATGCTCTAATTTAATGGCTTAGCAGGAGAAAGAGTGACTGGTTTGTTTCAACATGTATTGCTGTTACAATGGTGTGTGCTGTGCCAGTGGAGGCCATTAGAAATTGAGGAAATTCAATTAGAACTAGTCATATTGAGTGAAGCAAATGCATTGATGGTACCAATCCTGGTTAGGTAATTAATAAGATGAGTAAGATAGATAATTGCAGAAATCTCTCCATCAACTCCAGATATCCTCCCATCTGCACCAATAGGGGGAATAGGAATTGTGTTCCACACCTTATGTAATTATTTTTATATGTTACAGTATAAGAAATTTAGCAGAAATAACCTACATTTTCTCACTTCTTATTATTTCCTGGGGTTAAGTATACATTTGTATAAGTATAGTTATTTATTTAAAGTTAATGCTTGATGCCAATCGACACAGGTTTTATAAAATAATTCCTACTGCCATGTACTCTAGACCTCAAAACAATATATTTTGCTATGGGTTTGGCATCCATTGAAGAACTCCCCAAAAGTTTTTAAGGCTGGTTCAAATTCACATTGTAAAACAAACTGGGCCCATGTGATTATTATGGCCTGCATATTCAAGAGAATACTGGAGGATCCCCAGTGTTTAGGACAGATCATCCATGCTCGTCTTAATTGAATATAATCTACATTAAAATGCTATAGATTACTGGTAAGTGTACATCTCAGTGAACCTGCCCATCTCCCAAAAAGCTGCATCACCAAAAACTATCAGCTGAAAAGAATGAGAGAAAGGGGGAAACTATATTAGAGAAAAGGCAGTACCTCATTGTTTGAGCGCATGTTTTGCAGGCTGAGGTAACTACTTCTTGGGAAGCAGGATTGACAAAGATTTGAAACCTTGAAAATCTGGTTCCATATTTAGTACAGATAGAACTGGACGAGCTGTGCCAACCAACTGATCAAGTATGGAGATGAAATGAGTTGCTGCATTTGTAAATTTATAGCCCTACATCTGTGTGTACTCTCAGGTTTGGAATGCAAGAGTCGGGTCTCTCCCCCGCCATCTCCTATAGCAGATGTGACTGAGTGTGGCAAGATTATATACTTGGAAAATGCCAATGCTGCTTTAATGAGCCACACTGTTTTCATGCTCTTTCATGCTTCAAAAAGCTTTTCAAAATCTGAAACATTGCAAGCATGTTACTTCTTCAAAGTCCTATCCCAGTTATTTCCCCCACTCCAGTATCACTCTTGATTTCAAAGATGTATGGGGCAGAGGAAATATATCTAATTTGATGAGAGAGATTGCAGAGGAATATCAATGTCTAGGAAAAAAAATTAGGACAACTTATCAGGAACCTTATGTTTTGCTCATTATACTTGGCTCTTTCTTTAAGCTGATTTTTGTTTTTTCATTCATCTTACGAGTTTTCACTTGTGTGAGAAAGAGGGAAATACACCTTTCCTCCCAGGAACAGGTTCCCCCCTGCTTTATGAAAAGCCATACCTTGGACCTTTCTACATACATTTTAAAATAAAATGGCCTGACAGAATGTCAGGAAAGACTATACATATTACAACAGGATTTTTTTGAGTTTGGTAACTCAGGCCCAGGAACGGGTGCAACTTATATGACTGGAGGGAATATGGAATGAAGAAAGAATGTGTCTTGAGCAAAGACTTGGTTTTGGCAACTGACATTGATGGAGTTTCGAAGGACTGAAGAGGAAATAGGGATGAAAGAAATGTGTGCTGTAGTCAGCTGACAGCAGGAAAAGAAAATTTGAAGGAAGTAGATGCTGCCTATGAACTCAGCTGCTGCCTGAATAGGTAGGCCCTGTGGCAGAGTGGCTGATTACACAAAGGCTGAGTTCATCTAATTGTGCCCTCCGGGAACAGTAACAAGCCAGGCTTCTATGTAATTGGAGGCTCACACCAAGCCCTCTGTCAACCTGTAGTCTTGGTGGAAGAGAAAGCCCCATTATGATTGGTGCAATGCTCCTAATAGAGCAAAGCACTATTCTTGGTAGTGAACATTCCCTCTCACAAGAATTAACACCAGCATAGGCTGGTGATAGCACAAAATTTCTGTTCGTTGGAAGTGATTGTGGTTCAACCAGGCAACTTTCATTTTCTGCTCTAGGCATGTGGAATGCTTCAATTTGGCTGCTTTCTGCCAGCAATGTGGGACCCACATGAGTTCTACAAATTATGTATCTTTCTTCTTAGAATCATTATAAGCCTGTCCCTAAGGAAAAATTATGCCTGCTTTTGTGCTTCAAGCCATGAACTAGAGCAGAGCCTGGCAGAAGGTAGATCAAGATCTTCTATTAGGTCTGCAGGTGATTGTGGTATTTCAGCATCGATTACTGACTCATAAAGCCTTTTTCTCTTAAATGGGGCAGCTAAAATCAGAAAGCCTGAAAGAAAATTGGAGAAGATTTGTGAAAGACAGAGCATGTATATGAGCCCTATGTTCAGAAGCATCAAGCTCTGCAATTTTGTGTCCACTGATTTAAACTACTATATTACAACTGGCTCTAATCAATGGACCTTGGAGAATCAAATTAGTCCTGTAAGTCCAAAGACTGTCTGTTGTGAGCTACAGCATCAAATCAGAATACCAGAAAGCTATCTCCTGGATGCCACATAATCAGACCTGTTACGCTAGGCCCTTTGTTGCCCTCCTACCATACTCTGGAGATGTTTTCCTAATTCAAGAATTATTACACTGGAAAGAAAGTAAACCCAATGTGTAAGTGGGAACACAAGTTACAAAATAAAAAAAGCTTGGTTCAGTTACCGTGTTGCTTGCAAATCGATAGTGGGCTTTTTATGCTGAAAAAAATCTAAAGCTTAAAACCATCTAATTTAGCTTGTTTTATAAATCAAACTTTAATAGAAAAATATTTTTGCATTAACTTAACTACAGTAGTTCTAAGCAAACAATTATTTGATATATTCCACGAGGAACAAAAGCATCCTATAAACAAAATGGCGTGCTACTTATTAGTCCTTACACATGTAATGCATGTAAGAATATTCATGTGTTAGAAGAGTTATTTAAGGAAGGAGAGTTGGAATTCTAAAGACAAGAATAGAAAACGGTCCACATGAAACACTTGGAAGCCATTGTTTCTGACAAAGAAGTTATTACAAATACAAAATACTAATTTAAAAAATGTCCAGACTTTTGCACTTGCCATATTCATTATTTTTTTATTTTGAATCTAACAATTGTACATGAATACTATGTATGTATTCTAAATTTGCAAAAAGACATTGTATTTCATTTTGTACCATATAGATGTTGTGTCATCTTCTGCTTATTAATTAAAATATATAATTTGATTAGGAATATCTGAACTTTTCCATCCAACTATATATAATATTTATTATTTATTATATATAATAAATAAAGGCAATCTGATTTTTTGGAGTGGACGATGAATGTGTTTAGGAGATGGTGTAGATTTAAATCAGCATGAGAGGGCTAAAATGTATATCAGATATATGAAATGGGTTTTGTTGGGGCATATTAAAGTAGCAGTTCCTAAATAATTGCATTTTAGGCTTTAGTGAATGTAGGTAGTAGAGGAGACAGAAAATACAAAGTGATTTTGATGGAAATTAAAAATAGTTTTGGAAGTACATGAGGCAGGTAAACAAGGACTCTGCAGCAGAATGAGTGGGATTTAAAATAAAATTGATGAAATTATTTGGGGTGAAATTTAAATGAAGGGTTGCTGGAAGGAATCATTTATAGATTTGTACGGAGATAACAGTGATATCTCAAAGAGTGTAATTGATATGAATGCTAAAATTTGTTATTGTCCAAGGTAGTAATTATGAAAAGGAAGACATAAATGCTATTAAAAAAATGACAATGATGAGACTGCAAGTCTAGATGATTTAATTGGAGAAGTGTTAAATGAATATAGATCAACATTGCAAATTTTTGAACATATGTGAAGACTGCACCTGAGGATTGGAAGAATATCATCATTGCTCCACCATCCAAAAAAAAAAAGGTAGTAACAGTAATAGTATTTGTGAGATGGGCAGCCATATAGATTTGATCAATTAATTAATAATGCAAAAAGTATAAGGGTGTTATGAAGGATGTTTGGCAGAATTCTGACTGAAAAGATAAAAGAAGTGACAATGAACAAAATTTAGAAAATGCACTACATCTTTATGCTGGACAGAGATGTGCAGATCAAATTTTTACAAGTTGCTGAGAAACGTATGAATGTAAGAAAAATTATTGAATATTGTTGAATTAGAGAAGAATATATTACAGAGGTTGAATTATGGAATGCTTATGAAAATATGTAATTCAAGGCTGGTTGATGATCGCTTAAGAGTAGTATGTGGTGGAAGTAAAACATACGAGAATGGAATAATGATTAACAAATACTTAGGTTCTCAGGAGGAAGTGAGACCAGAATGTGTGATGTTCCCTTGTTGTTTTTTAATGTATTTATGGATGAATGTATCAAAAAATTCCTAAGGGTGACATTGAAGATGTTTTGGTTGTATTGTGCATGTGCTTTTTTATGTAGCCGCATGGATGGCTAAGAATCTGAATGATCTGCAATGAATGTACATATGTTGTATGATGTAGCAATGGATCTGAAAATAAAATTATCAAAAATAAAAATTGGTGTTGTAGTAAAATTAAAATGACACCCTAAAATGTGGCAGAAACTAGAGCAAATATATGAATTTATGCACCCTGATGGCTTGTTTCCTGGAGACAGGATATATTGGTGTGATTTGGTCATATAGTGAGGATCAGAAGATAAAACAAATATATAAAGCTATTGTGAATGGGTTGAGAGGAAGAGTAACAGTGTGTTGTATGGTGTTGATGAGTTCTCTAGAATGAGAAGCGAGAAATTTAAAGACAAAAGCCAAGGTATGAATGAATACATGGATATGGAGAAAGCAAGGATGGTTTGCAAGGGTAGAAAGTAACGGCAAAGCATAACGAAAGGAGTAGATGTAAATTAGTTTCAGCTCCTTTTTCTTATGCTTTCGATTACTGTAGCTTACTATTTCTTCCTCCTTTTCTGTCTTTTGCTTACCTTGAAAGAAAACAGTATGATGGACATGTATGTATATATAAGCAACCCTGTGGAAGTAATCATAAATGAATGTGGTAATGTGAATCATTCTCACATTATTTGGAGTATGTGTTAAATTTCCACATGTGTCTCTTGTGTCAATTGCCAAGGGGAATCCGCTTTTAGTTTCACCCACTTAAATTGGAGCCTGTGGCTGGAGCGGGGGGGGGGGGGGCAGGGCCATGGAAAGCTGGGCTCTGTATTTCCAGAGGATTCTTCTTCATTGTGTTTCCCCTTTTTGCAACATTCCTTTAAACACAGGCACTGCTGCCTTGCTGTTCATTATTGCTTAAATATATCATTGCACTGTGACATGGCTCAGGGCTAATGAAACTCCCGCACTGAGTGACTACAACCAGAGCTGGTAAAAAGCAACGTTGAAGGCTACAGGCACTCCCCAAAGAGCCAGGTTTATGCTCTGCCGGATGCTGTGGATTGACCTGAACTCTGCTGAGTGGAGAGTATTAGAGAGCATATGAAGTAAGGGTCATTGCCTAATGGTGTCTGCCAGCGACCAACGGAAGGTGACTTCCTGGTGCTTGTGGCTCACAGCCGCTTTCCCTCTCTTCAACTGACATCATTAATGCAGTTTCCAGCAACCAAGCATCGGGCAATAAGTAAGGAAAAACAGGCTTTAGAATTACACCAGGCATTTTGCAAGTCTCTCCTGTTTTCTGAGTCTATTCCCAAGTCTCTGGTAACTGTGCTATTTCTACATTAAAAATCTATTTTCATTCAATCATACTATATGTCCAAACTTCCACAGGCTTTGATTCTTGTGTGATAGCAAAAGGAAGTTGTCACAAGTCTCCCTGAGCCCTAACGGATGTGGCATGAAATGCTAGCTGTTTTACCTTCTGTATTTCGCATATAATTTGCATTTGACAATACAAGAGTTTATTGGTTAATATCCTGCTGATATCTAGTCTAAGATGATTGAATACTATTTTGTTTTTAAAAATTAAATTATTAGCTTTTCTGTACAAGATTTATGGAAAAATAAACAAAAATTAAAAATAGGAAAGAAATTACAAAAACAAAACAAAAAAGAACAAAAAAGGGAAAACTATTAATATATATTAATCAAATGTAACTTCTAAATGTATCTTAGGAGAAAATAATAATTAATAATTGCTTATCATTGCAAGAGATCATAAAATCTGTGCTACAGAAAAATATGGATCATTTTATTCCATTTATTAAAAGTTTATTGAATCCAAATAATGCCTTTCACTGTTACTTATAAATGGGATGACTTCCTTTTTAATTTACCATCCAAATTTAGGTATTTTTATAGTTTACCATTCTGTCTCATGAAAAGCTCAAGGAGGATTCAGGGAGGTGGAACCAGCCTTGTTGAGGTCCCTGGGTTTCTGCCTGTTGGTGCCCTTCAGACCTATTTTGTTGCTTTGCATTGTCATCTACTAAAATAAATGACAAGCATGGTAACAGAGGTGGAAATCGAGTCCAAATAGAGTTGGAATGTAGAACTCAGATTGAACTCTGGTGAAATCCAAGAAAATAATAATGTAGATAACAGGGGAAAATTGTGGCAATCATCCTCTTAGGTTTTAATTTGATTGAGGTAGAGAAGTATTTTTCATATCAAGAGTCAAAAGGTATCAAAGAAAGCCATACCTGGCCATTTGATCAAAAAGAAAGTGAACAGACCTCCAGTTCTGATGTCTTCCAGAGCAGGAGTCTCCAACCTTGGCAACTTGAAGACTTGTGGCTTTGCTGGCTGAGGAATTCTGGGAGTTTAAGTCCACAAGTCTTAAAGTTGCCAAGATTGGAGACCCCTGCTCCAGAGCTTCAGTAGAAGGATAGGAGTAGTAGATTGTAAGGTTAATATTTCTCCAAAGATAACTATAGATAACTGTCACATTTCTTATTTTCTTCTCAGTTTATTTTGGGTAGTATTATTTTATATGTTATAAATTATTAATAAATAATATGTTATTCTATTCAAAATTTCCAGGCCCTTATTGTAGGGCTTACAATGTAATCTTTAATCAGAAGTGCAACACCTCCTGTTTCACTGGGACTTGCTCCATATAAAAGATTGATTGTTTTAGCAGTCTTCTTTATCCTGATATGGTAAAATAAGAGTGAGTACAAAAAAACCCCACTGTATCTTCTCTATATTCAACTAATAAGGCACAATATTTAAATGAGAGCACATATTCTTCCTTTAAAGGAATAGGTCTCTCTCTCTCTGTCTGTCTGTCTATCATGCATACTTCTCTTGTTTAAAACATGTCTCAAGATTATTGATCAATTAAAAGTAAGTGGAACAATTCTTCAGTTATGTAAACCTTTCTGGATGAGTTGCAAAATCACATATCCATTTCCTTTTCCTTCAAAGTGCTTTTTTTCTTCACTTAATTCATACATTAGAAAACACAACTTTCTTTTCTTCTAGTGCAAGCCACACTTACAAGTTAGTTTTTTGTAACCCTGTCATTAAAATGCGAGGTAGCCTACAGTAATTTGAATATTTCATTCCACCGGCTGCTAGCCCGCTCTGCCTTACAGATGGTGCTTTCTCCATCCTTCTGGACTAGGTTCAATTATAAATGAAAGTGGGGAGCTTAGATTTGTCTTTTTGTCTCTGCTTAGTTGGAATAACACAATAAAGCTTGATGGGTAGAAACTCCTCAACCTCCCCCCCTCCCCTGTTGCCAAGATCTTTTTCCACTTAACTCTCTCCTGTCAGGAAAAGATACATTTATCTGTGCAGCAATAATTTTGCAGACATATGTTCTTGAAAGACAACTCCAAATGCTGAAAGCTGTTTGGTGTTTATTAATTTTGTTTTACTAGGTTTGCAATGAATAATATGCATGATATGAGTATATTCTAATTTTCTATGAAATAATGTAATTTTTCAAATAGTCCTGAATTATGCAGGGTATTAAAGGCCAGCAACAATACTTTGACTTGTGTGCAGAAATGCAGCCATAGCCAGTGCAGCTTTTGTAACAAAAGGATCCTATTATCTGCACAATTGATGGATTAGCTGTAACATTCTTGACCAACCAGTTTCCAAACACTTTCCGAACTATACAATGTGACTAACCCATGTTTAGCTGCTGCTAGCTTTTACATATCCAGGAATAGCTGAATTTACACATCCAAAAAAGTCAAGCAAACTTGTAGTAGATTTCACTACTTAACAAATCCTGTTCATGCCTCTGGACAGTTTGAACTAAAAACTAAAAAAGTTAAAAACTAATTTGATATTAATAGGATCTGCATCAAATATGGAATGACCCAACTACAGGTAGTCCTCAACTTAGAACAGTTCATTTAGTGACCGTTTGAAGTTACACCAGCAATGAAAAAAGGTGACATATAACCATTTTTCACACTTACGACTATTGCAATATCCCCATGGTCACGTGATTTACAGCTAGATGTTTGACAACTGGCTCATATTTATGATGGTTGCAGTGTTCCAGGGACATGTGATCACCTTTGAGACCTTCTGAATAGCAAAGTCAATGGGGAAGCCAGATTCACTTAACAGCTGTGTTGCTGATTTAACAACTGCAGTGATTCACTTAATAAATGTGGCAAGAAAAGTCATAAAATGGGGGAAAACTCACTTGACATATTTCTTACTTAGCAACTGTGATTGTAAATTGAGGACTACTTGTAATATGGAATTGGTTTTTACATAATAGGATTTGCAGGTCAAACACTTGATGAACCAGAAAAAAATCCTATTTGAATCTGAAGTTTTAAAAAATGGTGGGGTGGATCCATTTGTTTGCTCTCATTTGGATCTGTTTTCAGTTTTCCATTTGTCATTGTGGCCTAAGTGACAGTAAAAACCA